>NC_038256.2:38785801-38865813 GCF_000004515.6 Glycine max | reverse complement strand
CCCGCCCTAAACTTTATCTTATTTATTCAGATATCTCAAACTTGAGTTATGTCTCAATTAATCGTTAACTTCTATTTTATTCTCATATCTTAAACTTTAATTTTATCACAACTGATTTTTAAATTTTATTTTTTCAAACGTAACCATCATAATTTCAACTTCATCTCAATTAATCTTTAAAATTTATTTATTTTTAAATAGTCTCTTATATTAAATTCAGATTAAACTACTAACATAAAAAATCTTAATAATTTATTAGTTATATTTTTGAATTATTTTTCAAACAGTAACCATAATAAAAATTATAATTAAAAATGAAATAAAGACTTTTTTTATTGTTTCTTATTATTTTCTTTTTCCTACTTTTTTTATTATATTTTAATAACAAGAAAATGATTTACAACAAACGAATAAGAAAAATATTAATGAATGATTGACGTTTAACATAAATAATATAACTCGAATTTGATATAAAGAAATATTTTTAAAAACTATAAATTTTAAGATTGAAATAAAAGTTTAAGGTGCCTATTTAAAAAGAAAATGATAAAGTTTAAAAATTAATTTGAATGGAATTAAAGTTTACGTTTTTGTGAATTAAATAAAATTTATGAATAATTAAGATTAAACTAAAATTTGAGGTGTCTATTTGTAAAAAGAATTTAAGTTTAGGAGAGTCAAGTGTTTTTTTTTTCTCCTTTTTAATAGAAATTAAATAACAAATGTTAAATAACCTATTTGGTTGTTTATTTTACTTTTTTTAATTTGATATTTTATCTTTTTAAAATTTCACTTTAATTTTTTTTTTTAATTAAAAAGTTCAAAATGATCCTTCAATCATTACCCTCCATTCTCTTTTTGGTTCTATCCATATTGCACCTTCCATCATTTTTTTTTCTCGAATCAAACATTCGAAGTCTTCTTCCCCAAATCCTAGTACAAGCCCCAAACCCAGGGAAAAAAACGAGTTTCCCTACATTCGAAATGGTTTAGTTTGCTAGTCTCCTTGTAATTTGAGATGAGATTCTCCATTACCTTAACGTGAACCTGGAACGATGAAGTCACCCTTGTGAAACAATGTTAGACACCTGTTGTAGTGAACGAATGCAATGCAACTTCTATCTTAGGCCCGAGCCGACAACATGGGATTAAACCTGAAGATGTTTGCGATCTGGGTTTCTCCATTGACAAAGATCAAATCTTGAGGTTAAGATCTCCTTATAAGATTTTTTATTGAAGATATTTAACAAAGCTAAAATTCTCATTAGGGGATTAAACCGGAAGCCTAAAATAAGAAACCAGTTTTACTAATAAAGAAATACAAAAATATAAATAAATTAGAAAATATGTTTTATTCGAAAGAATAAAACAAAGAAAAAATGTATAATTTTTCCTCTCCATGTTTAGATAAGTGAAAAGAAATAAATAACATAAAAATAATTTTTTTTTGACGTAACATAAAAAGATTTTTATACTAATTAATTTTTTTTAATATAAAGTTACTTATTGTTTTTAAAACTGTTATAAAAATTTATCCAATTTTTAAGAAATTAAAAAATGTGATAATTTTCTCATATTTCATTCCTATTTTGGGAGGGAAAAAAACTTCAATAAGGCCTACAAATACAACTCTCATCTTTCATATTTATCCTTTTAAAATAATAATGAAAAATTGATATATTTTCCACTCTACTTTAACGCGTAATGAAAGGTTTAATAATTTTCTTTTTCTTGATAATTAGTGAAACCTTACTTTTAATGTAAGTGTTGGGGATTTAAGTTTATAATTTTATAAAAATTCCGGTCAATTTTTTTTATAAAACTTTAATTTTCAATTCTATAAAAAGTTATTCAATATAGTCATTTTAATTTGTTTTTCCGATTCATTATATAATAAAAAACTAAAGCGAATAATATTTTGTAAGAACATATATTAAAGTAAAGATTTTATGAAATTCATTCCTGTTTGGAACTATCGAGGATTCAAGGGTTTAGTTTAATTGTTAGAGTAAAATGTATGAGTGTTTTAAACTGCTTAGTACTTACTTATAAAAAATCTTGTTTGGATTTGCTTCCTAAAATCAGGTAATTTTTTCATTTAGTGTATAACTTTCTTTTTGTGTCGTGAGATTTTCACACTGAATAGGGTTCGTTTTGGGTAGATGCAAGTTTTGTATTTTTAAGTTCAATTTTTAAATTAAAACGTGTTTGGATAAAATAAAGTTGAAATGATTTTTAGCTAATTTTTTAAATAAAAAATTATAAATTTGATTTTTAATTTAAAAAATATTTTTCTTACATTTGATAATCTCATCATTATTGTTGTGATTAACACTCTACTAACAATCACCCTAAATAGGGTATAATGTTATTACTTAAATAATTTTTAGTTACACATTTTCTGTTAAAATATAATTTCTTCAAATGTCACACTGATTATAAAATTAACCTGCTACTGAAACGAGTCCAAGAATCTTTTTCCACATCTTGAGAATTCAGCCAATTTCTATACTATTGTCTTAAATGCATGGTAGCCTCCTTTTTTTCCGCTTTCTTGTTTTTGGAGACATTTTGACCTTAATGCTTTGTTTGCTTTAGCTAAAAAGGAAAGAACGATTCTTTAATGGATAAAAAAAAATGATATTTTGAAATCTTTTACCGTTTCAAAGTACTTACATACAAAGTTTTACAGAGAATAAATGGATGAAAATGTTAATAGATATAAAAGATAAACTAGCAAAGATTCGTGTATTTGCATGAGTTATTTCCGTTTTGACGTATGTGTGATATATATTTATTTATAAAATTAAATATTTTTATTGAGATAAATATAATCAACTAATTAAGCTCTTCAAAATCGCAAAAAGAATGAGAGAAAATTCAAATAGAGATAATATATTTAATTATATATATATATATATATGTATATATATATATATATAATTATATTTGTCTATGAAGGAAATCTATCTCAATTAATTGAATTAATTAAATATAATATATGAATTATTATAAATCTTTAACAATTTTCAATTCCTATGAAAAGAAAGTATTTCCTTCGTTCCGTGAGAAAACATTGTACTAAGTTACTAACTATTAAGTTCTCTAACATGAGTATTTTTTCTCCTTAATTAACATAATCATGCAATACCAACGAATTATAAGAAAAATAGTTGTAACAAATACTCAAGAGATTAACATTTTTGTCCAAGTATTTTGAAAAAAAGTTTCGTTTAATATTTTTGTCCAAATATTTTGAAAAAAAAAAGTTTCATTTAATAATTATAATGATATTATATGTCACGAGTATAAGAAAAATATTTTAAAATAAAGTTCATTTCAAAATTAAAGTTCCCGTATGTGAAGTTATTAAGCTTAGAATCAAAATATTATTTTGTAATAACTATATTAACTAATCATGTTTAAAATATTATTTAGTATAAAAAATTTAACCTTACAAAATTAATGTTATTCAACAAACACAAAAATTTATGAAAATTTATAAAATTATTTTATACGATTTATAAGTAAAAATTATTTTATAAAATTTAAAACTAAAAATAGAAAAATTAAATTGTTGAGTCTTAGCTAGGTGTCAAGTTGTCATGAATACTTAGAAAAAAATTATTATCCATAATAATTTTACTTGATTAAAGTAGGATTATTTTCCGTGAATTAAACTTGTGGTCGCTATCATAAAATAATATATTTATTTATGATATTATTGAATTTAAAACTTAAAACGATTTTGTTAATAAAGATATATTTTACTAAAACAGTAAGTATATATATATATATATATATATATATAAGTGTAAAATATGATTTTGGTGTTGTATTTTGTATCAAACTTGAATTTAGTCGTAGAATTTCAAATTGATAAATTCGGTCATATACTTTAAAAATTAGGTAAATTTAATCTTTGTTAAATCGTTTGCCTTTCACTTGTTAGTGCGTATGGGCTAAATATATTTATTTTTTAAAGTATAAGAATCAAATTTATCAATTTAAAACTATCACTGGAATCAAGTTTGATTAAAAGTTCAAACACAAAAAATATTTTTTAAAAATGATTTGTCGTTTATAATGGACCTACCTAACACAAGTAGAATTGTATCCAGTAAATAATATTTGTGGTCTTTTACATTAAAGAATTAAAATCAATTTAATGTATAATACTACATTTATTTTATAAAATATAAGACTAAACTGATTTGTTTAAAATTACAGAGATTTAAAAGATAAATGTATCATCAATATAAAAAAGGATAAAATTTATTTTTTTATTTCAAATATTTATGTAATTTTATACACATTTTTTAAACTTTTTACACACTTAAATAAGAAAAAATAAAAATTTCTCTCTTTTTTCTTTTTATTTTCATCGTCTATCAAATAAATTAAAAACTCAACTTATTTTATATTACTTTTCATTAGAGAAAAAAAAATTGTGACATAAGTTGTGGCTTCTATATAATTAATGATGCATAAATAAACTAATGTCATATCTTGTGATTTTGAATGTTCGATTGAGTTTAAAAATGAATTAAACAAAAATAAATCCTTCAATTTGAAGAGATGCGATGAATTAAGTATCTGATTGTTCTAAATTTGAACAAAACCAATTGAAAATTAAAAAATATAATTCAAATTTTATTTAAATTAATTTTGAAAAAAAATTACATTAAAAAACATATTTTCATGCGAGAAATTACTTATATTTATAAACCAAATGGAGGATAGGTCCGACTCGAAATAGCTCATTTAAAACGAGTGGGGCGATAGCATTGGATCCAAATTATTTTCCAATATTCATTTCGTTTTATTTTATTGTTAGCTGCCCCTCTCAGAAAATGAAAACACGTTTACTTATACGTCTTACATGTCTATATCAGCAACACATATAATGTAATGAATTTTTTTTTAGAAGATAAATAACAATCATACTACACTTTATTTCTGGTACAAGAGATGAGCAAAAGAGAATAAAAAAATTAAATAAATGATGCGACATAATATATAGATTTAACTGTAATTTTGATTAGTTTCTTTTCTTTCATATATACTATTTTAATTATATAATTTTGGTTTAACTGTTAACTTAAGGTTTATCATTTATCAGATGCCGACATATATAGTAACGGGGACTAACAATTTTTTTTGGTGAAATATAGTGTATAACAAATGAATCAAAGTTATAAAGCTAAAATAATGAAAATTAAATTGGGAATTGAATTTAAAAATTAATGATAGTAGAATAACCAATATTACAATGAAGATGAAATGATAGAAAAATGAAAATATGACTATTTTCTTAGTTTTCAAAGTATAAAGAAAAATATTAAGGGAGTTTTATTTCCTTATTTAGTTGAATGTGAATTATTATAAAATTTCTAATGTTTATTTTTAATTTTTATGAATAAAGAAAAATAAATAAATTACGAGAAACAATTAGCACAAAGTTGTTGTTTTTAATCTAATGATTACTGATATCGACTAAGGAAAAATTCTTCCTTTAAATATCTAAAACTTAGATTTAAGACACCAGCTTAAATAATTTCATACTAATTAATTCATTTGATTGATAAGATAATTTGATTGGAATGATTTTATCAACATGATTATCTCATAAGAATATTTTGAATGGAAGTGTTTACATAAATTGTTTAATTATTTCAATCATTTTTTTTTTCACATTGAAGCATATGACATAACTATACTCATAAAAAACAAATATTGTTTAACAGAATTATATCATAAGTAAAATATTTGACAAATATTGTAAGACATGTAAAATTAAGTTTTTAGCATTAATGTGAATTTTCATTCAGAATGTTTAAATCCATGTGATATCGTAAGACGAACAAAAATATGATAAGTAATTCATTTTAATAATTATATATTATAAATACTCTAAGAGATATACGTATAATTTATTTAAGAGAAAATATGTTAGTAAAATAATTTAAATATTCATCCAATCAAAATTTATTATTTATATTAAATTTATAAATTTTTATGATAATTATTTTAAAGTTTATTGATTATTTTACACTATAAAATATATAGTGATTAAATTCTTTATTTATTTATTTATAAAAAAGAGGGGGGCATGTAGGTGATAAACTGTACCATATTATAGGGATGAAATTAACACAAACATTTGACAAATGAGAGGGTTGTTTGAAGGCACTCCATAGAATTCACCAAGTTGGAACCCACCCTATCGCAATCATTCTGGACTCTGGTAGGGCCCATGCCCCCTACCCCTTTGGGTCTTTTTCCCTAATATCAAACACAAACAACTTCTCTTCTCTTTTGACTTGGACTTTCTCTCCCACACCACACCCACTCTCTCACGCAACACAACAATCTCCCTCTCTTCTGCAACAAAACAATAATAATACCACACACTCACATACATACACAACTTCCCTTCAACACCATCCTAGCTACTTTCTCACTCTTCAACACTCATGGGCGTAACGCGCCGCCGCAGACATCACCATCACTTCCATTGGTTGCAAATCTTCACCACCTTCACTTTTCTCTTCTTCTCTTCCACTTCAGCCATTACCACTCTCACCCCACATCCCAGTAAGTACACACTTCCACACAACACACGGAATTTTTATTTTTTTTAAATAAAAACCACCCCACTTCTTTTATCAACAACACACGCACGCTATAATCCTAACTTTCCAAAGAACTTACTATTTTTTTTTCAGGTGGTGGGGCAGTGAAGCAGCTTAACCGGGAAGAGAAACAAAATGGGTCAACGGTGGTGCCGGTGAACAGAGTGGTGGTGGAGGAGAAGAGGTTCGGCGGGCCGGGGTCGTCGCCGCCGTCGTGCAGATCCAAGTGCGGCTGGTGCAGTCCTTGTTTTCCGGTTCACGTTCCGGTCCAACCGGGTTTGATTATTCGCCTCGAGTACTACCCAGAAGCGTGGCGTTGCAAGTGCGGGAACAAGCTTTTTATGCCATGACGTTAATTAATTAATAGTATATATAAAAATCCTAGTACAAAAAAAAGAACACAAACGTTGTTAGTTGCCAGAACCGAACAGGAGAACATTGCAGGCACTACCAGCAGCCATCTTAAATTTTCCCCTTTTGGGTTTTTTCTTCTTTTTTTTTTGTTTTTTTTTTATCTCAGTGTTGGGATGTTTATGAGTACTATGTTTATAGTATTATTAATGTTTATAGTTATTGATTTTTGGGTTAACCTTTCGAGGGAGGGTCAGACAGGAAGGGAGTGTTGGGAATGTAAGATATATGTTCAGGTGTGATTACCGAGAGGAATATCTTAAACCTTTCTCTGCTTTAACACACACTACACTACTACTTTTCTCTATATTTGTATATGATTTCATTTCATTCCCTTTTTGGTTTATGTTAATTTGTGGCACCTTGCATTACCCTACCACCCTCTATTATTACAAGGTTGTAAATTATAATTATGAGTAGCTAGTTTCTCTTCAGATTTGCGTTAATTCCATCTTTTTATTTTCTGTGCTTCCATCATGTGTAAGGTGGAATAGAGGTAGGGAAGGAAGGAGCATAATCTTTGAATGGGGCTGGGCTGGGTTAACTTGTTGAACTGTTCTTGTTTGTACTTGTAGTGGTTGAAGTTTATGGTACCTCACTGTTTCAAGGCACTTGCTAGTAGGTATCTGAGGTAGTATTCTTAATTTTTCTTTGTTTGGTTTTTAAACTGTTGGGGATTTATTATTACGTAATCTGATCTGTCTCATCGCTCTCAGTGGTTCCTCCTTAATTCATTGGATATTGATATTTAGTATTTACATGTTTTCTGCTCAAGTGTGTGAGTGTTGTTTTATTACGAGCACGCGCTGGTTCCCCCTTCTTCCCCCTTTCATTTTCCATTAAATGTGCACATGCCAACAAGTGGTGTTTTCATCTCTGCAGAAAGCAACGTTTGACACAGCAAGTTCAGTAATTGGTGAGAATGAATGAAGTAACAAATGGAACACAGTTTCTATATATGGGGCGTCTGTTTGTTTGTTTGTTTCATTAGTGTCAATGTGATAAAGGATGATACTTATTGTTTTTGCCCCGTACAGGTTGCTACTTATGATATCCTTGTTCAAATTCCACTCATTTTCTTTCTTATATAACTGATCAGGTGACTTAATATTTAACCTAATTAAGGGAATTCCTCGTTTTCACTTTCTGTTTTCAAACGTTAGTTCAAGTTTCCAACCGGCTAGAATGACCATTTAAACCCGAACCCTATTAATTCTTCCATGAGTCTCAAGTGCGAGTTGTTGTTGTACTCTGGAGTTAATGAATCAATTTATACAAGATTATTTTAATTTGATTAGTAACTTTTTGTTTGTATTTAAGATATCTAACTGTATTAAATGTTAAAAAAGAGAGCTTTACCTTTTACAATGCTTGTACTCATTTTAACCAGGATTTCTCAAAAAATATTGGTGTTATTGTACTTTGAAAAGTGTCAGTTAGTTCTTTTTTTAACTTTATTTACACAATTTTTTTTAAAACTTACATTTCTTATTATATTATAAACAAATGGTAACAAGTGACTTATGGACACTAATTAAAAAACTAAGAAGTATAATTTTTTTTTTGCAAGAAAACCGAGAATTATGTTTCTCACGATTTTTGTTTGTTCTCTTATAATCTATACATATTCTTTTAATTCATTAATAAATATTTTTAAAATATTGGTTAACAAAATTCAATATTTTATAGTTAATAGGTCTGGCATTAATCTTCCTGTAATCACTCATTCGTTTCCTAAATCTCAGTGTTATGATTAGCAAAAAGATTTCACTTCAAAATTTCCAACTACTCCATGGTACATGATATTTTAATTTTAATTATCAATGGAACCAATTACTTCTTTTTTAGTTTGCTTACATGACCTCATAATATTAGAAAGTAGAAAAAACCAAAAAATTGAACCTAAGCCTCATAATTCAAAATTGCGTATTGATGAAAACGCCATGCACATCTTCCTCCACCATATATACCATATGAATTATGAGACAAAACTTTGCATAAACAGGTTGACGAATGGACTAATGACGCACATCGAACGTGGGGGAGACAAATTATCCCTCTCTCACCTCTTTTCTTTTCAGAGCAAAATTAAAGTTTGATGTCTCTTTTTAATGAACCTAAACTAATAAATCCAAGATTAAGATGTGTGTGGTGTGGCTTTCATTTTTTCCCTAAAGTAAAGAAGAAGAAGAAGAAGATAATGGGCCAACAATTATGGATATATAATAGTGGATGACAAGTGAGTGACGACTCTTGCAACTAGTGGATGTTCTCCAATTCCAAAGCCAAAAAATAAAAATAAAAATGCAGTACACACACGAGGGGGTGAAAGCTCCTTTCTCTGCAATTGGTTTGAACAGAGATAACACAGTTGCTTTGGCTAGCTACCCCTGCTGTCAGTGTTGCTTGTATCAATTGAGGTAAAAGTAAAAACTGGCAAAATGAAAGCCCCCATTCACAAAATAACGCAACAAGTCACCCTAACAGGTCCCCCTATACCTATACCCATATACTTTGAAAACCCCCTTTCACTACTTACCACTCCCAAAACAGCAATGTAATGTGTTATTCCGATAATTGTTACTTCCTTTTTTAAAAAAATTAAATTAAATGATGTTTTTACTTTTTGATGAAATACTGAAATATTTATTTTAATTTTATTCTGTAATAAATAATTTTATCTTGAAATATTTAATAATATATTCATTAAAAATAAATAAATAAATATATTTTGATAAAATTATTGATATTAATTTTCTTAAAATATTTATTTTCTTAATCTGTGTAAAAAAATCTTAAATATCAATTATCACGGGACCAAATAAGTCCTACTATACAAGTAAAGTACACAGATTTATTAAAAAATTCTTTACATGTAACATTTTATTAACATATTATTATATGTAACATTTTCCTTATAAAAAAATAGGTGGCACAGATACACACACAACACAAATGTGCAGCCCAAGTAGTCTGCTTTTTCACGAGGCGTGGCAGTGTTGTTGTTTTTTTCTTCTCTTGCACTTATAATAATATGTCACAGTCCCACAGAAAAACATGTATTTAGTAGTTTTATTTTGGGGAGGGGGGGCTTTGACAAGACAGATTGACAATGATGTGGGGTGAAGGGATTTCTCCAAATCCAAAGGCCTAGTCAGGAATGCCCACTACACCACACATGACAGCACCCCCACCTTCAACAAAGTTTGGTTAGGTTTCTGAAAGAGAGAGAGAGAGAGAGAGAGAGGTAACTTAAGAAGTGATGTCTGATTTGACAGTGTTGTTGGGATTGCCGGTTAATTGGGATAGTATCAAAGTAATAAGAGCCTTCAACACTTTGGCTCATTAGACTCACATCTTTATTCCCATCTATCAAAAACCTTTCACTCAAACCTCTCTTCTCGTTCCATCATCATCATTCACTCACACCAGCTTCTGAGTTCTGTGATGAGATTGAGCATACATACATGCTTTGACATTTCATCTGCTATTGTTATTTCTAGGAAATTTCAATGTCAATGCAGTGGATTGCTTGTGCCTTTCTTTTTTTAATTTAAATTTGCTTTTTTTCTTTGCTTTAATTGAGGCTGTGCTAGTCAATGCAGAGGTTACAGCCTTACAGGACATAGTATTTAGAGAACGATTGCATTCCGACCCACAAAAGAATAATCAGACAACATGTGAAGTGATTCGGATCCGTAAATTTGTTAGATACCAATGGCAGAAATATATATATATCGATTGTCTTAATATTATGAAGTATTAATTGGACACCAAAAAGATAAAGTTGGTAAAGATCAATGTCTGGAAACATATATAACATTGAAAACGAAGTAGTATATTATTGTACTTCCACATATATAACGACTATTATTTAGCTCTCAAGTCTAAATTATTGAATGGAAAATAGAAGTATACTTGCCCCTAAAATGATGGTTTAGCAGCACCTGGACCCATACATGAGATGGGAGGCTTCTAGATTTAACTCAACTCCCACGAAAGTGTAATGAATGTCTCTTTCCATGTATAATATGGACCCGCATTGTTGTAAATTAAAACAATTCCGATTTTCTTATACTCTCATTTTTGCAGTATTTCTTTCGTTATACCTTACTTTTATCTATCTTCTAACTTCTGATTTAATTTCCTTTTCCACGCTGGGTGTACTACTCCTTTGAGATGGAAGAAGATGCATGTGTTTTTAAATTTGGATCGATGGTTAAAATGATAAAAGACGCTAAATATTTACAGTTTGATGATAATAAAACATTGTATATGTATATTTGAAATATACAACTAAGAGAAATAGAGAAAAAAGAAAGATAAATTTTAATTTAAAATGCAATAAATGATAGGATGAAAGAGAGATAAACATAATGTTGTATAAATCATTGGACATGTATCACTTATCATTAATTAATCTCTATTGGTTACTGATAGTTTTTTAGGAGGGTTACTGATACGTTGTTAACTTGAAATAAAGAAGTTTATTCGAAATCACATAAACACCGGTAGTGAAATTAAGTAAATAGAAAAAGAATCACATTTGTCTTTTTCTTTTCTGTTATCTCTCTTAGAGATGCAATTAAAAGAAAACTATTTCTAATTTTTAAAACGATAATGCACAATTTTAGTTGATACTTCATTACGATTGTTAGTTCAATGTGCAAGAAACATGTGAAAGACAACTTCTGAAGAATAGTATTTTTTTAATACCAAAAAGTAATTAATTATTTCTGGGGTCCCCAGAACGTATACTCTTTTTTGTTTTTGAAAGACAATGAAAAATATATATTAATAACACTGATCAGTTTTTGCACCCCAGAACGTATACTCTTTAGTTGAGGTATCTTCATTTCCCTTTTCAACCTGCATTGCTGTGCAAAATCTAAAATATTTTGTTTAATCTGCAGTTGTTAATGGAAATCTTAAGATGTCTTCTCTCCACATGTAATTTTTTTTCAAATTTTCAAAATATACTGTGTTAATTGTCTTCGTGTCTAAAGAATTTTATGGCCAAGATATTTGTCAAAAGCACATTAAAATCTTACTCATCATTAGGTAAACCATGACTCCGCTTAAAACACCTTGTATATAATCTTGTATCTCCTCATTACCCATTGGCCATTAATAAGAATTTGAGTCTTGTGACTTATCCTCTATCTGGCGAGAATTATAATTCTTGGAAGAAAGTCATCAAGATAACACTTCTTGACAAAAATAAGTTTGGTTTTATGGACGGTTCCATTCTTGAACCTTTATTGGAGCACTCCAGTCATGCTTTATGGCAGCGAAATGATAGCATCGTTGCATCTTGGCTTCTCAATTCTCTTACAAAAGAGATACAGATAAACATTATTCACTGTTCCACTGCTAAAGCCATTTGGAATGATCTTAAAGAAAGATTTGAACGGAGAAATGGTCTCTTGATTTTCCAGTTGAAACATGAACTAGCAACCTTGCAACAAGGTTCTATGTCCGTCTCATCCTATTATTCCAAGTTGCGATAAATTTGGGAATCAATTTCTGAATTAAAGCCTGCACTTTCATATACCTACAACGGCATCCGTCCTTGGCACGACTATGCGTAGATGGAGTATGCCATGCATTTCTTGATGGGCCTCAATGAATCTTATGGTTCAATTCGAGGTCAGATTCTTTCTATGGACCCTTTCCCTCACTATTAATCGCATTTTTTCTCTGGTGGTTCAAGAAGAAAAACAAAGAGAATTTGGTGCTTCTGTTTCTGCTTTCAACTCCACAAATGATGCTTCACAATCTCATGCCTTTGCTGTCAAGGACTCCAAATATCAGTTTGATCACAAGTTTAATGCTAATTCCAAGAATAGAATCGACCCCTTTGTGCACATTGTGGTCGACTTGGCCATACTCAAGATAAGTGCTTCAAGTTACATGGTTTTTCCCCAAATTACAAGAAGAGTAAGCCTTCTTCTTCTAATACTGAAAGCAAAACAGTGAATCAAGTCTCAACACCCAATTTTGTTCCTGATTTTCATCTCACTGCCCAATAATATGGCTAACTCATGAGTTTTCTTCAAGCACAAACTTCAAATGTTGTTATTCCCAATATTGAGTCTTCTAACACTGGTATGGTCTTGTTTGCTTCTTTAACTAAGTTTCCTCAAAATTGTTGGATTGTTGATTTGGGTGCGACCACTTACATTGTTTGTTCCATTGATCTCTTTGATTCCTATCAGTATGTGTCAAATCGTATAGTTAAATTGCCTAATTATGCAACAGTTTCAGTCATTGTAGTTTACCTGTGCATTTATCTCCTTCTTTAACTCTGCATAATGTGTGTTTTATTCCCAATTTTGCCTTCAATCTCCTTTCAGTTAGTGCACTCCTTACCAATTCAACTTACTTTATTTGTTTCTCTTCAAATCAATTTGCCATATAAGAAATGCCTCATTGCAAGAAGATTGGTAGAGGGGATCTCCTTCAAGGACTTTATGTCTTGAACCTCAAGGATACTCATTCCACTTACAATGTTTCTGTTTCTAATTCTTGTATAAATGTTGTTTCCAATACTTGTACTCAAGCTATTAATTGGCATGATCGCTTTGGCCATGTATCAGATAGTGTTTTGAAAGTTCTGAGTAATAAAATTCTTTTTTCCATCCTTAATGAGTTTTCCACAAAAAGTTGTTATGTGTGTCATATTGCTAAGTTTCGTAGATTATCTTTTCCTTTTGTTAATAATGTTTCTGATAAGCCCTTTGATTTGATTCATTGTGATATTTGGGGACCTTATAAGCATTCAACTTATGCTAATAATCGTTACTTCCTAACAATTGTGGATGATTGTTCACGATTTACATGAATTTTTTTTGCTCAAAAATAAATCTAAAGCACCAACTATGATAATGCAATTTTTTGCAATGGTAAATACTTAATTTGCAGCTTCAATCAAATGTCTAAGATCAGATAATGCTAAGGAGTTAGCTTTTACAGACTTCCTAGCATCTCAAGGGACCTTACATCAGTTCTCTCAACAAAATTATGTTGTTGAGAGGAAACATCAACATTTACTTCATGTTGCTAAAGCACCAGTCCAAGGTGCCTATTACTTTTTGGGGAGAATGTGTTATTACCTGTTACTTTCCTTATCAACAGATTGCCTTCACCATTGCTGAAACAAAATACTCCATATCAAGTTCTTCATGGTTCTGCACTTGATTATTCCATTTTGAGATCTTTTGGTTGCCTTGCCTTTGGAGCTAGTTTAGCTTCTGAGAGGAACAAATTTTCTCCAAGAGCAGTTCCCTCTGTGTTTCTTGGTTATCCACAAGGATTCAAGGGGTACAAGTTGTATAACTTGCATACTAGGAGGTTTTA
This sequence comes from Glycine max, assembly GCF_000004515.6. NCBI lineage: Eukaryota > Viridiplantae > Streptophyta > Magnoliopsida > Fabales > Fabaceae > Glycine > Glycine max. The sequence goes on along the minus strand of NC_038256.2, from coordinate 38,851,408 downwards.
TGTTTCAAAGGATTTAGTCTTTCATGAGAGCATTTTCCCTTTTCAAACTTTACCCAACTCATCTCAAGAACCTGATTTCCTTAGTGAATTAGCTATTTCCTTACCCATTCCTGAACCTATAACCTCAAACATTCAACCTAGAGCCATTGAATCCAATACTTCTGAACCTGATCACCCTATTCCCCCTGACACAAGTGATCTGCCTATTCAGTTATCTGATTCTACAATTGATACTACCATTGGTGCATCATCTACATTGTCTTCTCCTCCCTTAAGAAGATCAATTAGAACATCAAACCCTCCATCTTATCTTTCTGACTATATTAGACTGCAATCTAGACAAAGATCTCATCCTATCCAGGACCATTGCTCTCTAGTCCATCTCAACCCTATTTATAAGGACTTCATTGCTTAAGTTTCCACTACTTATGAGCCACAATTTTATCATCAAGATGTCCTTTTTCTAGAATGGCGCCAAGCCATGACAACTGAGATCAAAGGTTTAGAATCTAATAACACATGGACCTTGGTTCCCCTTCTAGCAGGAAAACAATGCATTGGCTGCAGATGGGTGTATAAGGTGAAATTCAAACCTGATGGCACTGTGGATCGCCACAAAGCCAGATTGGTAGCTAAGGGCTACATACAGCAGGCTGGCATTGAGTTTTCTGATACTTTCTCCCCAATTGCTAAACTTACATCAGTTAGAGTTCTTTTGGCTGTTGCAACTGCTAAAAATTGGTCCATCTTACAACTTGATATGGATAATGCTTTCCTTAATGGCAATCTATTTTAGGAAGTATATATGGAACTTCCAATAGGGTAGAATTCAGTTGATAAAACTCTTGTTTGTAGACTCAACAAATCCCTTTATGGCCTTAGACAAGCTTCTAGACAATGGTTTTGTAAATTTTCAACAACATTAATTGCTAATGGTTTGTCTCAGTCAAAGAATGACTATTATCTCTTTACCATTGGCAAAGGTGCTTCCTTGGTTATCTTGTTAGTATATGTAGACAATATTCTACTTGCTGGCCTAAGTGTTGCTTGTGTTCATTCTATTCAGGCCAAACTTCAAGCTTTATTCAAACTAAAGATCCTTGGTCCCTTAAAGTACTTTCTGGGACTAGAAATTGCAAAAGTCCAACAAGGGCATTGTACTGACTCAGGGAAAATATGCTTTTTCCATGTTAGAAGATATTGGCTTCCTTGGGTGCAAACCATTTTTTCTTCCAATGGATCCAAATTTAAAGCTCAGCATGCTTAATGGTGAGTTATTGACTGATCCCTCAATGTATAGGCGCTTACTTGGTCGCCTAATGTATCTAACTATTTCAAGGCCAAATATTACATTTGTTGTTAACATACTGAGTCAGTACATGCAGAATCTAAGGACACCTCATCTAGATGTTGTGCATTATCTCCTCCAATACATCAAAGGTACTTCAGGGTCTTCATTTTCCAACAAGCAATTCCTTCAATTTGTCTACCTATGCAGATGCTGATTGGGGAGGATGCTTGGACACACGCAGATCAACAATTGGTTCCAGTGTGTTTCTAGGAGATACTCTAATATCATGGAAATAAAAAAAAAAAAAACAACCCACCATGTCTAAGTTTTCTGGTGAGGCAGAATATCAGACATTCTCCTTAATATCCAGTGAAGTGATTTGGCTAAAAAGACTTTTACTGCACTTTGAGTTTACTATTCCTTCTATCATGCTTTTCTGTGATAGCAAATCTGCCATAGATCTAACATCCAATCCAGCTCACCATGAACGATCGAAACACATTGATATTGATTATCATTTCATTCGTGAGTTAGTGCAGTCCAACATCCTCAAGCTTGTTCATGTGAAATCTCAGCGCCAAGTTGCAGATGTCTTCACAAAGCCTTTACTACTTCTAGCTTGCTCTTCCTTTATCCGCAAGTTGGAACTCATTAACATTTACTCTCCAACTTGAGGGAGGTATTATAGTTGTATAAAGGGATGAAAGTTAGTTAGAAGAACTAGCATGGGAAGTTAGTTATTACAGTTGTATAAAAAGATGAAAGTTAGTGAGAATAGCTGACATAGGAAGTTAATTAATGTTATCAGTTAAATTGGTTAAAATACTTTGTATATAACCTTATATCTCTTCATTACCCATTAATAAGAATTTGAAAATTTACCTATTACTCATATTTCTTAATTAATACTTCTCTCAACAAGTGATTTCAAATTAAAACTAATATTACAAACTTGAACTTTTATTAGTAATAATTACAATTGCAATTTGTGAAAATAAAATTAGACCAAAGTAAATGTTAGGTGACCTTGAACTCTCGAGGGTATGTTGCCTGGCTTCTTTTATGTTCCTATGCTAAGGTGTAAGGGGAAAGAAAAACTAAGTTGATTTTTTCGGACTTTAATTAATTACTAACTGTTTACATAGGATACGAGCGAAGAACATGTAACTCCGATTTCTGCATGCATAGGGCATCTCTGACACAGTGAAACATCACATTGCACCCACTCCTCTTGTTTCTTGGAACACTTGTCGCTTGTCATCAATCCACGAAGAGTTGATAACCATAGGAAAATTCAGATTCTTTATGGACTGTATGCCAAAACCCCACTTAATTAATTCACCTTCTAAATTTTGTCTTCATGAAGCTATCCGAATCTTCCCCGCATGCAAGGCAATTACTAACATTGCCCGCAAGGAGGGTTCCATACCCATATTCCGATGCATTATCAATAGATACTTTTATATGCGGGTGCTGCGACTCATCATAAGGTGTAATGAGGAAATTTGATTTCTTAAACGAGTCACGAAACACATTATACAATTAAAAGAGAAAAAGCATAAAAAAATCGAGATGTAAAGAGGGGGTTTGGGATCCCACGTGAACTAAAAATAAAATAAAATTATATAAACGAGAAACAACTTTTATTTTATAAGTTAGATTTATACGGTTAAATTAGACTAAAAATTAAAATTTTAAAACAATATCAATTAATGTTAATTTTTTGTTGGGTCAGAGGGGTCATAGCTTCCAACCCAATGGATCAGGTATATATGAAAGAAGGATATTCATTATTATTATCATGCTAAAAAAAAAAAAAGGATAACTGTTATTATTTCCTTTAATTTTAAAAAATTATTTTTGAAAGGTGTATGTATGAAAAATAAGAAATAAAAATAATTATATAATATTAAATATGGTGTAAATTATTTAACGTTTAAGTAGAATTTTGATTTTTAAAGAACTAATGTTAAAAAAATAATAATTTATATTTAAGAATTATAATCAAAGTTGATTATAAAAATTATTTCAAAATAAATTTTGTAACTACAACACGTGTTCTAAAATTCATGTTAGAAAGTTTGGGTATGGAATAAAAAAAATTATTTTATTTTTGACCCTTTGTTATAGTTTTTTTTTAAAAAAAGATATATTAGCTATTTTAAAAAAAAAACTTTTGTTTAAAATTCATTCTTTTTTATTTTTAAAATTAAATATACATTAAAAAGAATTTAAAAATTGATTACAATTATGTTATTTTGACTACTTTCTCATAAAATCAATCGTTTCTTTTATTAAAAAAAATATATTTCTATGATGTTAAACAAACATAAATTAGCTAGGGCGTTTTGGAAATAAAAAAAGAACTGGGATGGGAATAGCAAATATGGTTACAACTCTATCAGGCTAGCCCAATTTTCTAAACGATTTAGTAATTTCATGCCCAAGCCAATTGTTTTGGTGGCTTCGTTAAAAACTTTAGCATCTACGGAAATAAAACAAGGGCTCTAAAAGTGATGTTAGTGGGCTTCTGCTCAAGATACAACTATTCAATATTAGGTACTTATTATATTCACTTCCCTTTTTTGTATATCCACTCTCCTTTTCTAAGTAAATAAGGGAGTGTATTTTTTGGAAAAAAAATTAAAAAGGAGAGTGGATAAGCAAAGAAGGGCAGTGGATGTAGTAACTGCCCAATTTTATCACAATCGTGCAACCAACCATAAGGTATTGTTTGGGTGAAAATGTATTCACTCTTGCCTCTTGTACACTTTGATGTTGTATTTCAACTACAATTGTTTTTGGCAAGGCACAAAAAACCGAGAACCAATTAACAAGAAATTTAATGAATGTCCTACAATTTATGCAAATAATTTTCGTATTTTTTTTTTCCTTTAAAGAAAGCCCGAAGACCAAAGACAAACTACACTACCATGCTTTCAGACTTCAGAGGATATAAACCAGAGAAAATAGAAGAACAAAAGAAAAACATTTTGTGGTATCCGGCATTGAATGAAATAACAAATAAAGGAGAAAATCTAGTAAGAAAGTGGTTAATTTGAGAACAGGAATTATATAAAACATTTCTTTTATTAAATACAAGATATGCCTTAAATAAATACTAAGAGATGGATTTTGTTTTATCTATAGGAATAAGAAAACAAGTATCAAGGTTGATTTATAACAACTCATATACTATGTTCAGTCAACCGAGTTAGACTTTCCATAATACACAAAAGGGATAGATTTATAACAGACCTGATGAAAATGTTTATGGATGTAATACAATAACATAAAGGTTATTTATACAACAAATATAAATCAAAGAGAGACAAAAAAAAGAGAGAGAAAAGGATGAGATGTACTCAATGATGTGAATCATGTGATAGAAAAAGATTTTTTTTATATAAATTATTATATGAGTTGTAATACAAATAATAGAATTCATATAATAAATCACTCAATGTATTATTGTGAATATATATTTTTTTATTTGTGAGAATTTAAGATTATGTCTGAAAATTTATAATAACTCATACATATCTTATTTAACTAATTGAGATAGACCTTCTTAACAAATTATTATCGTGAATATGAAATCATATTAAAATAGCAATATTCAAGTTATATACAAAAAGATGACTGAAGAACTACAAACTCATGCAATTTTTTATGAGAAACACGGGTTCACGACTCAAACGTTAAAATGAAATAAAAAAAAAAAATACTGCCAACGAATATTTGTTTAGTATGTATTCTAAATAAAAAAAAATAGACGTACACGAATTCTCTTAATAAAAACCATCAAATTGTTAAAAGAAAAATAACAATCGCTACAAAAAAAAAAATATTAATCTAAAGTACTAACACTTATAGGTATTAGAGACTTATTTTCAAAAATATTTCCAAAGAAATTTTTTTAAAGTTCAAGGCAGGGCCGGCCCAGGGCCCATGACAATTTGCGAAGAAAACATAATCTGATAAACAATATCCTCTTTTTTGTTATGCCATACGAATTTAAAAGTCATTTGGTAAATTAAACTTTTTCCCCTTCATCATCAACTAAACAAGTAAAAAGGAAGTTTTATTTTTCTTATTTTAAATAATTGAAAAATATGTTTTTTTTTTTTTACTTCATTCTACTTTATTTTTTCTCACGATGAAACAAAGTGTAGGTACATAATTGATAAAATATGAATATTAGAATAAAAGCATCCGAATTCCGTCCTAGTTTCAAAATTAATATATTCTTTTATATTAACATATTTGTTGGGAAATCTATTCGAATCCCAATTAAAATTAAAAGTATATATAAATCATAAAAAACGACTACCTTATCTATTTTGTTGTACAAAAAAGAGGGACAGATAATCATGCAATGTGGATATTAAGTTCATATATACTTATATGATTTTAAATATGTAAACTTTGTCACTTGTTTTAAAATATGATTAAAAAATGGCATAATTTTCAGAAAGGTAACGTTGTCAAACCCACAAATACTTTCTTTTCATAATCGTATGTATCTTTCAGAAACCCACAAATACTTTCGATCAGTATGTTGTCAAGCCCATAAAACTTCAACCCTTAGCTCAGGTGGGATGTAAAAGACATCAGATATTAAAGTTGGGCTTTTAATTGATGAGTTTGGGCTTGACTCTTCTGTGTCACCCACGTCAAGTTTGAAAAATAGCCCTTCAGCAGAAGCAATGGCATTTTTGTTACAAAAAGCGGAATAAGAATGGTAGGGGACTGTAGTAGTTTTTTTCTTTTTTATTCATAAGAATTAACCAAAGTGTTAAGGATTTATAATAATTCACATGTCCTGACCTAGATCCACTTAACGTAAGAGTAGGGATTCAAATGAGTCTTAGTCAAATCGGTCACCAGAAAATTTAGTTTTCAAATATGAACTTTATTAAAATAAATATGTTGGGCATTTTGTTAGTCATGTGTGGTTGAAAGTGACCAAAGTCAATAAGTCATAAGAAAGTGACATTCCAAATTTCATATCAATTACATTAGAATCGTACAAAACAGTTGCTGTTTTAAACTGTAAAAGCATGTGAATATTATGGATATAAACTACACTAAATAGCTTATGAAGGAATTGTTCTATTATTTTGAATCAGATTCTAAAAAATAGCTTATATAGGGCAATGAAATACATCCAGTTAATTAAATTCTAAAAAATATGTGAATTTAATAATTTAAATAAAAATAAATTAACAAAAATAAAAAAGCAAACACTACTATCTTCTAATTAAAATTAAAACACACCAGCTAATCAATTCATTTGACACTGTTAATAATAACTTTATTTAATTGTCTTATCATCCTATCTTGCATCAATACTCTCGTTGCTCTTTTCAATTTATATTTAACGAGAATAAACTTATTCACTAGTCATATTCATTACACGTAAGTCTCAATTTTTCTTACTGCTCTTTTACAATTTTCATATTCTGTGATGCACTTGAAAAATAAAATAAACAAAAGTGGGAGTCCACGACAATGATGGCTCTCGTTGTGCAAAGAATATAGTTGGAAAGAATTTCCATAGATCCAATCCAAGAGACTACGCCCAGAAATTTTTTATTGTAAATAATAATCACATGAAAATCTAGACTTTTGACCACTTTTTTTTAAAGTCCAAACCCAAATGTACAAACAAGGGTATACTTGTCCTTAAACATTATACTTCCCCTCCAATATGATGATTCTTTCCTCTTCTTTTTGACTAACCCTCCCCCCAAGTCCAAGATACCCCCATACCCATTTTCTTTCCAGAACAATGGAGGAACAAAAAGCCAATTGCTTCACATTGGGCTCACTTCAGTTCAAATATTTAGCTTTCCTATTAAAAAAAAAATCATCCAGATCCCCAAGAGTAAAGTGTGATGACCCCATTTGGCATTAACTTTGCCTTTAGTTTTTTAACCTTTTTACAATGTACAAAACATCAAGTATAATGCTTTACTAATACCACATTGATTGATCCTCCTACTCCCCCCTTGCCAAAATTTCCTCTCCCTCAAATTCTGTTTTTGTTGTTCTTTTCTGTTGCAATGGAGAGAAGCCTTGAAACACCTTGAGTCCACACATTATATTCTCTTTGATTTCTGCATTCAAATTCCACAACACCACGCATCACTGTTTTCAACCCAAAGTAGCGGCGATCCTCACCACCTTCAAGCAAGTGGCGACCAGGCCATGCGGGTACATCTTTGATCACTTCAAGCACCACATCTGTTGAATGAAATTCAAAAGATGGATACATATATTAAAATTAAAGAAGAACCAACCCTTTTGATCTTTCACAACTTTAGCTATGACTTTCACAAATCCCCAAAACGGAACAAGACCCACCTCCAAATCTGTTGTCAAATAATTAAGAGTTTGCAGCAAGACAAAAGTAATGAAAACTCACTCTTTTTCTTTTTTGTGATGGTCCCAGCAACGTGCCTGCTCTTCATTTTCAATACAACCTTCACAAAAAAGAAAAGAAAAGAACCTCCAAAGAGTTAAAGGTTGCAGTTTGCTAAGGAACCATAGTAAGCTAGATCCCCTCACTTCATCATACAAAAGGCCCCCGCCTCTTAACTTTTCCACAATCATGTTTAAAACATATCATTAACAGTTTTAATACCAACTGATGCCCAAATAATTACGTGGTTATTAGTTATCCTATGAAATCAAAAGTACATCATTCTGGAACACGGGTAAAAAACAAAATTATACACTCACCTGATTCATCCTGTTTATATACACAGAAACAACCTTCCAGTGAAGATCACCTGCACACAATTCTCTCATCAAATCAAATCCCTTTCCAATGACCAACTATAACCTTAAAAAATGTCATAAGCCAAACCAAAAATGAAAATGGAATCTCTGTTTTTCTCAAAGACAAAGATGTAACATAGGAAGGTAAATTTGATGTAATATAATATATACCTTTGCGTGTGCGTTTGAGGAGTTCACAACCTCTGGCTAATAATTCTCTACTGCATATACCCAAGAAATTTTCTTCTGGGACAAGTTCACCACTGAAGCTACTATTAGAATTTCCATTACTTGCATTATTGTTATTAACTCCACCAGCTGCCAAATTTTTCTCCACAGGAATCACTGCTGCAATATTCCACACTTCCTTCAGGGCCCTCGCTTTCAATGTGGCAGCCCCACGCAAAGCTGCAATTCAATTCCACACCACAAAAACACACGCGCCAAAATATCAACACACAGATTTTCCATCAAAATTCACACAAATTTCGCAGAACAGAATGTTCCTTCAATTTGTCATTCACACTTCATTATCATAACTTAACCCGTACCTGTCGCAGCCGCGGCAGTTAGAGTCATGATATCACCGGCGGATCTCACATTCACGGCGGAGCTAACCACCGACGCAAGGTGCTCACGCTCCGCCCCCATAGCCTCCGCCGCCTCCACGCACTGCGCCGCCACCAGCGTCGCTGCCGACGCCACCGCCATATCAGTCTTCGCCATCTCCTCATCTTTACCAGTCCCGGACGTGGCAGCGGTCGCGGCGGCAATTGCAGCTACTGCCGCAGCAACTCCGGCCACCGACACCGCCGCGTGGAGCTGAGCATTGTGCGCCCTGGTCTCCTCTTTCTTCTTCTCCTTCCTGTCCTTGAGCCACCTCCCCACCGTCTTCCCGCCTCCGGCGCCGCCAGGTGCGGCGCCCGGCGCGGTGGTTCTGAAATTAAGACTTAAAGTGCTGGCAATATTGTTGGTGCGGGTGTACTGCAGAGAAGATTTCGTAGAAGGCATTGGCACAAAACGGAATAGGAAAAAAAAAATACAACAAAAGACATTAACGTATTAATCTTAAAATATTCGCTTGGTGTTGTGTCTTCCACCAAGACAAAGGTTGTAACTAACTATTCGCACAACGTGAATGTCATTGCCACGCCTGGGTTAAAGTTAAACTCACCACCACCGGCGTATGTAACGTTAATGCGGCAAGGTAAGAGGGACGAAGTTCGACGCTGTGCGTTGCTAAATTTGGATATTCAAGGACATTCATAGGTGCTACTCGACGTGGCTGTTCTAAGCAATTCTAGTAACCAATTAGAACAAAGCCTAAAAATAGATGATCCAATCAATTCATCCTTCACACGCTTTCTGTTAAATTTAATCATCCCTAAATAGATTGTTACCATGTTAAACTAGTAGTATTATTTAATTTAATAATCACTATTATGCTTGTTTAGTATAATAAGATTGGAGGGAAAATGATTAAATTAAAGGGGGGTTGGGGTTGCTTTGGTTAAAGAGAAAGTTGAGAGACATGGTTGGTTATAACCGAGTGGTGATGTTTTTTTGTTTTATGGTTTAGGTAAAAAGTTAAAGATGGTGTATGTAGTAATGTAGATATGTACCTTGATATCGTCGATTTCAGAAGGAGAAACAGGAGGGCTATCGGTTAAGGAACCACAACTTTGGGTTCCGTTAAGAGGGCCACTGCTATGAGAGAGTCTCCCTGAGGTTCGTGGAGATACCTCCTGCTGAGAATAGAGAAATCACACCACAATAAATGCTTTTAGATTGCTGCACACCAAAACAGAGTGAACTAAACAAACAAAAACACGTGAAGACAAAAGAAAGCTAAAAACCAAATAGCTTGCTTTGTGCCACTGACAAAAACAACACTTCTGCAGTCCATTCTTTCAGGTGTTTTTTTTTCTTTTTTGCAGGGCACTGGGATACGATTCAAGTATTCAACCCTGACATGGAAAAATAAAAAATTAATACTACTATGCTGTGTTTGGATGGAAGGCTTACGGATTGTGACATGATTCGTTCCATGACCATTTGGGAGGTTTCTGAGGAGGCGAAGGAAAAGGGGTTCCCGGAGACGGTGGCGGAGGCTTCCTCGGCCTCGCCGGCGATGTCTTCCGGTATGGCGACGACGGCGGCGCCATTGGAGAGGGTGACCTTAGAGAGCGCCGGAGAGAGAGCCTTGGAGACTTCGAGGGCGGAAACGCTCCAGGAGCGGGAGAGGAACTCCATGGGCTCCCGCGGCGTCTCCGGCGGCCGGAACATGCCGGAGTGAAGCGGGTCGGGTCGCCAGGGCTCGGTTTGGGCTTTGTCCATTCTGAGAGAGAAAGAGAAAGGAAACTGAAATGATAGTGTGGGAGTTGAAAGAGAGAGAGAGAGAGAAACGAAGTGTGGTGAAAGTTAGGGGTGCGGTGTTTATAAAGAGAGAGGGGCAGTGAGTGGAAAAAAGAAAAAAGGTTTATACAAGAGAGACAAAGCAGCCGATTGTATTCTATTCTATTCTATGTCAGTCAGTCTTCCTCAGTCCTCATAAAAAAGGTCAAAATTTTGCATCAAAAAAGAAACCAACAAAATGTATTAAAGCACAAAAAGGATCAGGATTAGATGACATGATTATAGAAATGACAATCAACTTGAATTAGATATTTGTCTAATACTACTAAAGCCATCTTATTATTCCTTCATAGTAATATTCTTTTTCTCATTTTTTCATTATGTGCTCTTCTCTTTCTTGTCTTCTAATCTCTTTATTTATTTGTATAAGCTATACTGATTATTCTTTGATGCTCGATTATGTTTATTTTTCTTTTAAGGGTCACGTGTTGTTATAATTGTAAGCTTGGTTACTTTAGTGGCAGTAAGGTTGTTATTTCGTGATTGGATCATCCGGAACATTAATAATAAATTAAAACGGTTTCACTAGTTAAAAATAAGATCAAACAATGATTTCATTAACTTTTTTTTTGTTACAATTTAAAATGATTAGTTTTCTTAAAGTGTTAATTGTCCGTGTAAGCCTGCAAGGAGTGTGCTGGATGTCAGTTATGCAAAAATGTATTGTATATTTGCATCTTCGCCTGAAACTTTTAAAAGAATGTGTATTGTGTACTAGTTTGTATTTGATAAAATTAGTCTGAATTTTGTTTTCTTGAATTTTAATACAATTTGTAATTGAAACTGTTATAATGCACGTTTCAGTGTAATTTAACAAATAAAAAACATAATAAAAATAAAAGTAAAAATGTTGATTCTTTTAAAAAATACTTTTGTTTTAAACATATTTTTCACCAGAATTCTTAAACATTCACTTAATTATAATGAAAATCCAAACCCACTCTAACTCTAAAATACATTTATTTTACACATTTTACTATAGACAAACATATTTATCTTGTTATTTTGCAATTAGTGACAGAAAAAAACATGTAGAATGGGGATAGAGAAAGAAGAGTCGTGAGCTATACGTACGTAACGTGGGTGACCACTCCACGGAATAAATGGTACAGCAATATCGATATCGAATTGAATTTGGAAACACTCACTCCATAAAGCTCAAATTCACTCATACTTGTTTTGTTTGTTCTCCTTCCTCCAGTTTCTGGCGAATTAAACAGCTGCTCGATCCCTCGTTTTCGTCCACCTAAAGAAACAACCGCAACACTGCCAACAAATGATTCCATGCATTATCCTCTATACCTACAAATGAAAAAGGAGTATTATAAAATAATTTTCTGTTTGGATCAGTTTGTTTTCTTTTTTTTTTTGTTTTTTTCTTGAAAGAAAATAAAAAAAAGGTTCTCTAAATTCAATCTTAATCAAACATGCATCTTGTGTTCTGGTCTGTATTATGAATAAATTCTTTTTTGGCTCTTCAAAAAAAATCTTAATTAAACATGCGATAGTAATTCGTGTCGTTATCTTAATTACACTAGTTATATTTCATTCATGAGGTTAAATGAAATCCATCTTTGTAATAAATGCTTCTTTGCTCAGGTAGAGTCAACATAAATAGGCTAAGAGATGTAATCAAAAGTAGAACCAACAACATTATGTTATCCCATAGATTGTTATTTATGAAATCCCAAAGATGTGATCAAAATAAATGATCCAGTACTGCATTCATTAATTCTTATTTATTGCCTCTGAAAATGGAAATGCAATTGTATTTTTCACTAGTAAACAATGATATAATTTTTTTAGTCTAACAGCGTCAACAATATACTGATTAGTTCATAAACCTTTTGAAATTAAGCTCACAGTTGAATCTTAGCCGATTTCCATTCAGATAGCTTTCATAGATTGGTCAATATGTCATAATTGTATTGAGAATATCAATTTTCTTCTTCATTTTAAAGATTTTTTTGGATGGGTTGAGTTTTCAACTTTTCTAATATGAATTATTTGTGGGTTTTTTTTATTAAAAACAATTATGTTCGAGTTAAATAAAATATCAACGAATTAAAAACAATTATGTTCGAGCTAAACTCAATATTACTAATTATGAAATTATTTTGCATGAGTTTGTTCATGTGCTCGCTAGTTGAGTTTTAAAATAACAACGAGTTAAACGAAAACAATGACATGCTTGTTTTCAATAGTAATACGAGGTGATGAATTGAATCACTATTACTCCACTCATTCCAATTCGTTTTCTGTCCCTCTCTTTAAAATAAACAATTAAAATATATTTGTTTCTTATTATGATATATATATATATATATATATATATATATATATATATATATATATATATATATAAACTATTAAAATTCAACAATAAATATATATTCTCTCCTTTTCATTTAAAATCACAATTCCATTGAATAATTTAAATTAAGACTTGTACGTAAGTTTAACCCTTGAGCGTTACATACTAATTAATATCTCCTAGACAATTTGTATTAGTCTTATGTAATATATTCCATGTAGTTAAGTGGTAGTTTGATAAATAAATAAAAAGTATATATATCACTTTATTTGTTTCGTTTTTAGTAATTAATGATGTTTAAAAAAGTCAATCAAGTCAAGTAAATTAAATGGTTTTCTCTTTGTACATTTAATTTATGTATTTTCTTTTATCTGCGATGGTTTTTCTTTGTTGTTAGTATATCCTCAAAAAAGATTCGCAAGAATTTCATAGCTTCATAGTAAAACAGGATTTGAAACAAAAATATTAATACATATATCCCACCTGGTAAGAATAAGAAGTAGGTTGTCATGATACTCAATTAGATAAATACAGATTGATTATCATAATAAAAAAATTGTTTAATGCTGTTGTCATATTTTAACCGCTAATTTTTTTGGTTTAGATGATGTATATCTTTTATTGAAGATAAACATGTTTGAGATAAGTAAAATTACTACGAGTGACCAATTTTAACTGCTAATATGCATGGACAAGAACACATTTCAATAAGCATGAGACTATTACTCTACTAGCTGCTTTATATATTGCATTAAATCAGCTTATGACAAAACCAAATCAACAAGTTTAATTTATACGGCATAATATCAAAATTGATGAACAATAATAACAAGGATATGTTACTATCAAGGTTGCTGGAAAGAATGCTATGTGACTGTTTGATATTCATTTCTGCAAGCTCCTTGGGGTTGAGCTCATACGCAGGAGATGGAAACAAGTCATACACCCCGGGGACAGCGTATCTTGGTAGATTCATCAGATTCTTCTCATCGCAACTATTCATTCTTTCTAACTTTATTCTCTTCTCTATATTGTAATTATTTTTTCGAGACGTACTATATGATTCCACCCACTAAAAAAGTGAAAGACATAATTAAGAGGAAGAAAGCGCATGATGAAATGTGTAAGAAAAAGGGAGGGACACAGGAAATGAAATTGGGATAAATTATTCAAGAGACAAAGCTAATCCATAACGAAGATAAAATAAAGTAATTATAGGACCTTTTATTCAAATAATGATACTGTTATTTAGGCCTATTAAAATGAGCTACAAAATCTGTCATCCTTTGGCTACTAGAAATGTAATGTAATCACTACTAAACAAGTAGAAAATGATTATTTAGAATTTAGTTACTATTGTTTAAAGTATGTGAAATTTATTAGGTACGTAGATAGATACGAAAATAATCGAAGATAAATAATGGCGGTGGTAAATAATTTGGACCCCAACGCGTAGCTGAAACAAAAGGGAGGGAGTGATGACTGATGAGTGATCTGTATCCATCTGGAGAATTTAATGAGATGGGGCCTAACGTTTTAGGAAGAAACCTTCGAAAGAGATAAAGCCATGAATTGAAATTGATCAATGATTAGGAGTCACGATCTCCACATATATGGCCATGGAGCATCCGTCCATCAAATTTCTCACACGTTACCAACTTTACTCCAGTATTTTTTTTTCTTTTTTGCCATAAAATTACTTTAAGATAAAAATTCACCCATGATTCTCACACATTGCCATAAATTTTCCCCCCATCAAATTTCTCATTCTCACACATATCATGCTCTAATGATTCTAGTATTTATTTTTTTATTCTTTTCTTAAGATACTTTTTCTACTAAAATTGTATGTGTAATTACTACGTGACACATATTAGGGTCTAGTTTATTGTTGTTTTTCTCTTTCTGATGTGTATAAAAAAAATCTTAATAAAAAAAGGTACAACTAAATTTCCAACATATTAACGTCACATTCAAATTTTGAAAACTTACACTAGATAGTCTAGATTTACTGAAATGGAAATGCATTGGGAAAATAGTTATACTACATTAGTGTTAATGCAACACAAACACATGTTTCAAAGTTTTTTTTTTTTGTGGGCGTGTGTAAAATCTTGAAAACGGGTACCATATTTGTTTGATTGAAAAAGTCGTTTTTTTCTAGAGAGGTTAAAAAATACAATAACACTAATTTTTATTAGTTTAAGGAAATGAAAAAATATATATTATATAAATATTATAATTTACAAAAGAACATGTTACTAAGTGTTTGTTAAAAACATATGAGAAATTAAATTACTAAGAAAATGTGAAATAAAATTTCTTTCAGCAGAAAATATTTGTGGTGTAGAAAAAAATATATACAAACTTCAATCAAATTAAACTATAACGAAATATTTATTATTTAGCATTTTTCTTTTAAATGATTCGAATATCCTTTTGCCTTAAATTGAAGCCAAAAGAATACCTCCATGACCCTAGCTTTTTAAATTTAACTTGTAATTATAAATATGACTCAATGGAATTACATTTTTTAAATGATATTATGTCATATGCTCATATGTTCTACTGCTAAGCACTTAATACCAGAAGTAAAAGATCGTCATCCACACAATACAACTACATATGTATGCTCCAACTTCGTCTAAAACTGAAAAACTGTCAAGCATCCATTATCTAATACATTAAAAACGGAGACAGATGATCTATCCCATTATTGCATAAACACATAAATAGACGATTTAGATAAATTTTCAATTCAATTATAATAATTGAATAAAAAAATTAATTCATTTATAATCTGTTAAAAATATATTAAAAAATTATTCCATTTATAAATAATTTTTCATAGATAAATAAATATTTAAAATATATTAAAAAACTATTGTTTTTAGTGGTCAACAAAAGTTCTCGACCTAAAATTTCTCTCTTTCTGGAAGAAAAACTTGTAATAAATTTTTGTTCATGTGACTACTATTGACCTAATAATCTAATATTCCAACTCATTACTTTAAAAAAAATGCAATGACTGAATTATTTGTTATCTAGTCATAATTATTAGTCTAGTTTACCTATCCCGTTAAATTTTATTCTATAGCTAGAAAATTTTGCTAGATTTACACATACATATATATATAGAACAATTATTGAATAAATAGATGAAATTGCTACCCTTAACGAATGAGTTAAAATGCTCATTATAATTAATCAAAGATAATAGTGGTATCTCATTCTACTACTTAATTTAACCTCTTAGCACCCATTATGTTCGAAATGTACTAGAGCTATGAAATTCAAGCTGTTTTAATTTGGCTATAAATCACATGGCTACAGCCTACCAAAAATATAATGGCCTGATCGACCATTCGCACATGCTGCTGCTAGGCTACGTAGAACCAACATGGACGATGACCTTTGAACTACCTCCCTTCTCATCTTGCTCACAAAATTCAACTTTTTAGCCCCGATAAATTAATATTTCTTATTTTAAATAACAAAAGTATGTTGCCACACACAATTGCAATGCATTGCGTGACATTAAGCAATAATAATTTTTTATCTGTAAATGTTGATTACTGTTAGTTAGGAGAATTCAAACTTTATAACCCTTAAGTAATTGTTAATTATAATATGGTAATAAAATAAATGTTTATTAATGTTTGCAAATATAATATTTTATACCCACAATATATAAAAGACAGAAAAAAAAAACTCAGCTTTAATTGTACTTTTAATCACTCAAATATCACGATTGTGCACATTACTTAAGTTTCAATTGTGCTTTTTGAGTCTTGCAGCACATGCATTTAAATTTATTGCAAATTATGCCTATTAATATTGCATGTTACTACTGTATGAGTTTAATGATCATGTCAGTATTAAAAGATTTACATAATCAATTAAATGTAAATCGTATTTGATAAGATTTTTAAAATAATTACTATAAAAAATAACAAACTTACAATACATAAATATGATAATTTATTATTTATTAACAACATAACAAATTTTACATTACTAGCAAAGACAAATCCAGAACTTTATAAAATGGGGTTGTCGGAATTTTAGTTTACATAATTTTTTAAAATATCTAACTTCTAATAAATAATTATTTGATAAATAATAAATTTAACAAAAATATTTATTATTAATTTCATGTGTGAATTTAGAGACATGATCTACTATTATTAGAAAATTAAGCAAATACTAACATAAAAATTTATTCTTCTTATACATTTTCTTATGTTAGTATTTTATTTTTTTTATTATTATTTATCATATGTACAAAAAGGGTCTTACGGAGCAGGACAAAACCCCTAATTGTGAATTTTTTACCCCATTACTATCTTTTTTCTCTTTTATATCTAGGTGTGTAAGCGGGCACGAGTCATCCGTGAATCCTATCCAAACCAACTCAAATTGTTTAGGTTGGATAATTTTTGTGTTTGAGTTAAATTCGAATAGAACCAATCAAATCCATTGAATTTTGGATTGAATCACGAGTTTTAATATCTAAATTCACTAATTCGTTGACCTATTAATTTATATTAAATTATTAGTATTAATATATGCAATACATAATATATATTTTAAATTTCAAAAAATCAAATACTAATGACTATTTATTATATAGACTTGTCGACTTGAATTGAGTAAGCATCAACTCATTCCTAACCTTCAGGATCAAAGTGACAATGATTTTATTTATAAAAGTCATTTGAGATGGATTTCTAAAAATATTTCGAATCAATTTATAAGGAGTAGGTCTTATAATATTTTATTGATTTTGGTAGAAAAAATGTTTGAAACTCATCTTCATTATATTTATTGAAACTCTTTATCTACAATATGGTATGCATAATTTCTCATCTCTCATGGATAGATAGATAAATAAGAGTCAATAGAGTGGAATGAGGTGTGGTAGTATCACAAATTTTTTAATAAAAAATCTAATAAAAACATCTATGTTTGAATTATTTTTTTAAAAAATTAACTTATAAAAAATATTGTGTTTTATAAAAGAACAAATAAAATTAAATATTTTTACTTGTTGACCCAATCCAATCCAAACTATTTATAAATAGCTTGATTTGGGTTGTGTTTTATTTTTTTCTTAAAAAATTAACTCAAACCAACTTGTTCAAATTTAGTTGAATTGAATCATGAGTTTAACAAAAACTAACTCAAAGTGACTCATTTATACCCTTATTTATATCTACTAGACTATCCCCTACCCATGCTATGTACAAATCTATCCCCCATTACTATTGTAGGTGTGAATTTTGGCATGGGGAGCCAAATTCACACCTTGATTTTCAAATTGCTTTTTACAACCCCGTTTGAAAGTCAAGACCTCAAATTCGAATTTTAATACGTTTTTTTTTACGTTTTTAGATTATTATTTTTGTAAATTTTGTTCAAATTTTTACATTAATACAAATAGGATAATATATAATAGTTAGTAATATATTCAAAATATTATATATAAATAATATAATTAATTATTATAAAATTTAAATATTAACATGTAATATAACTAAATTATATTGATAGTTAATTATAATTACTAATATTTTTAAACAGCGGATTTACAATAATTATGAATGGAAAATCAAGATGAGGAAGAGTTATACATAATTTACTATAAAAAGCCTACGGGTCAGGGAGATAAAAAATAGCGTGTGAGCTACAATTCATTTCTACAACGTGTAGCACATATTCTATTAGTATATGATCAATACCACAGTTCGGGTGCGATAGAGGTATCTGTAAAGTTTCAGAGCAACAAACCCCACATTTGAGACAACTTTGCCTGCACCTCTGCCTCATCGGTGGACACCTCCCCTCGGCCAAAACTTGATAAGATGAAAAGAATAAACTTTTAATCATGTCTATTCATTAAACGTTTCTTCTTTTCATCTTACTGATTATTATTGTCATACGTTAATTTTATATTAAATTTTTCATTGGGACGGATCTAGGAAACTATTAGGGGGTTGGATTTTTTTACTTTATTTATTTAAATATATAACTTATAATAAATAATAATTTTTATAAAGTTATTTATTAAATTTGTACATAAAATTAAAATTTATTTTTATTGCAAATGATACAATAAGATAATACATTTGTTTATATCTTGTATATTTTTTAAAAATTTTAAAAGATTTTTTGATCTCACAGTATTAAACATGACTGACAACAATAATCTTACAATAAAAAAAAAAACAAACACATAAAATAGAATAATAACTAAAAATCATTGAATTCCATAACATGTATATGTTTATAATTAAATATATAGATAGATAAATAAGACTTATAATAACACGTAAAGCATAATTAGCTTACATAATAACAATTGATAAAGTCATATAAAAATATTATTCTTATTATATTTATTAATTTAATATATATCTTTTTGGGTTAGGTTATAAACTAGCAGCAATATATATTATTAAGAAAAAATCAGTATTAAAAAAACCAGTATATAATTAGTGATAACATATATTAATTATGAGATTTATGTTATCACTTCCGATATATATATATATATATATATATATATATATATATATATATATATATATATATATATATATATATATATATAAGTTGATTATTATAATAATAATTAAGAATAAATATACTACCTCCTGGAGTATTAATTAATATATTTTATTTTTATTGGGAGTAGTACATATATATTATTTATTGGTATATATTATTATATCCTAACTATTATATTTTTTCTGGAAGTAGTATCTTTATTATTAATAATATGTTGTTTTCAATATATATATATATATATATATATATATATAATTAAAAGAAGTTAGAGAGAGGGGAAACTAAAGCCCCTATATTTGTCTCTGTTTTTGTTGTCATTTATGTTTGTTGTTTTTAATTATTATTTTCTATTTTAGATTATAATTTTAATCAAGGTCTCTAGTACCTACTTAAATTCTGACATGCGTGAATACTTGTTGCGGCAGCACGGGTCTCTAGTACCTACTTAAATTCTGACATGGATGAATACTTGAACAGTAATTAATGTACTTCAAGGACAAGTTATTGTACACGAACAAAATACTGTTGGATTTTGTCAGATTTTTTTCGGTGTAGTCGTGGTAATTAGTTTTAAATTTAAAAATTGCTGAAATGGTGTTTTGGTAAAAAAAAACCTTAATATAGTAATTTGAAAATTTATGAATATAACTGAAGTTAACCTAAATGGAACACGTATGGAAATGTAATGTTTTTAAATGGAGTACTATATGGTAGGGAGAAGTGAGAAGAAAGAAAATATTCAAATTTGAACAATTTTTTTTTCTCTTTCTCTTTCTTCTTTTCTTTTGAATCAAGTAAAAGAAAAAATAACGTTATTTATATTTTATTTCTTTTTAATTTTTTCCTTCATTCAAATATACCATATATGAGTTAATGAATAAAAAAATATACACCATGAATGGATAGTCAGAATTTAAATTTTGTTTAGTATATTGATTAATATTTAATTTATAATCATAGATATATAATACACTGTGTTAATAAGATATATAAAGTTCAGTTCATTACTTTTAATGTTTTGAAGGTGTATCCCACTGGCCTAGAACTCTTAGGAAACTATATAATCAAATAGTAATTAATCACTTGAGCTATGTTGAATTTTTACCAGTGATATCATTATAAACATAATCTTTAGATTAATATAATATTATCAGATAATAAAGAGCATTATCAATAAAGATAAGACCTATGAAAGCTAATGCTCATTAATGTGTGTATAAAGGATGGGACTCTCGAAATAAAACCTAATGCTCATTAAACTTGAAAATTTATAAAATTTTGGGTGCAGAAGTTTATTGTGATGTTTTATAAAATTTTGGTCATTTAGTCCATCAAGCTTGTTGTGATAATTTTGTTACAACTCAATAACCTAATAATTTCACTTTTTGTACCGTTATTTTCACAATTTTACAATTTCCCCCATTTTTCACAAATTTGTCTCTTATTTTTTATATTTTGTGAATCCATATTTTCTTCTAACATAAAAGTCAACATTCAAAGAAAGTAGTGTCAAATTCGAGAACAATATCAAAATCATGATGTATGAAGACATATGAGATGCATGGTCAATAGAAAATAAATAATTCATGTTTTTTTTATAGCACACATTTGTCTCTTATTTTTTATATTTTTTGAATCCATACTTTCCTCCAACATGAAAGTCGATCAACATTCGAAGAAAGTAGTGTTAAGTTCGAGAACAATATCATGATCATGATGTGTGAAGACATATGAGATGTATGGTCAATAGAAAGCAAATAATTCATGTTATTCTTTTTCTATAGCACACATTTGTCTCTTATTTTTTATATTTTGTGAATCCATACTTTCCTCCAACATGAAAGTCGATCAACATTCGAAGAAAGTAGTGTATTCGAAGAAAGTAGTGTTAAGTTCGAGAACAATATCATGATCATGATGTGTGAAGACATATGAGATGTATGGTCAATAGAAAGCAAATAATTCATGTTATTCTTTTTTTATAACACACATTTGTCTCTTATTTTTTATATTTTGTGAATCCATACTTTACTCCAACATGAAAGTCAACATTCGAATAAAGTAGTGTCAAATTCGAGAACAATATCATGATCATGATACGTGCATACATATGAGATTCATGGTCAATAGAAAGCAAATAATTCATGTTATTTTTTTTATTGAAGCGAATAATTCATATTGAAGTATAATTGTTAAAATGTGAACCCAAATAGATAGGAGAATCATGTAAAATTTCTTAAAAAGATCAATAATTTTTGTTCTTAGGACATAACTTTAGCCCAGACATGCGACCAAATTATGAATATGATCCAGCGTCACATATTCTTTGTTGACCCTACTGGTAAAAAAAATGGCTAAAAGGGAATATTGCACCATTGCACCCCACGTGTGTTGCACCATGCACTAATGTTACTCCTATACGCCTTTTATCGTTTAAGACAGAAAATAAATTGAAGAAAATTCTTAAATAAGAATGTATTGTATTATAAAGAAGGAAAAAAAAATCAACTTTGAGAAGGTGATTTTAAACATTTTTTGTCCTTTTGACTTTTTTCTTTTCCTTCTTTTTTTGCTTGGATTCTGCTCCATGATAATCCAGAAACGGTTATATATGGCGAATTCCGGTGAGTGGTGAGTGGCACGTAAGACAAATACGATGGGAGTAGTTGGGGTGCTGAGTCGATGAGGTTCTCTTGCTCATCTCAGAGGAAGACATGCAATTACAACAGTACTGTCATTGACACGACACAAACCTGAATCCCCCCAATCAAATCTTCACCCTCCAGCTTTTGTTTTCTACTGCGTGTCCTTTTCACTTTATTTTAATCAATAAATTTTAAAATTTACACAGCTAGTGAAAATATTATTATAATTTATTCATATTTTGGATGAGTTTATTTAAGCTTTAAAAAATTAACATTAAATTAATTATTTTTTTAAGAATTAAACAAAATCTATCTCTTAAAATAAATAAGAAATTATTTTTTAAAATGAAAATAATTTATATAAATACACTACAAATAAAAAATTATTTATTTTATTAAAATAAATTTAAACAAACTAATAATTTAGAATGTTACCTTAAAATGATGTTACCTTGTTACTAGTACATTTTACAATAATTTTTTAATAATGTTACAACGCTGTGGATCAGTTTAACTTATTTTTAAAATAACTCTTTTCGTAAAAATAATTAATTGATTAATCATTTTATTAGTAGTATAACTATTAGAAGGGATCGATTCATAAAACCATAAAGGGTTGACTTTTTATTTAAATTATTTAAATATTTAACTTCTAACAAATAAATATTTAATAAATAATAAAATTTTAAATTATTTATTATTTTTACGCCTAAAATTTTAAATGTTTTATATTTCAACTAAAGAAGAAAATATATGTGTTTATAATTTTGTATATATTTTTTTTCTTCAAAGTTTCGAAGATATTTGGATCTCGTAAGCACAATAAAAATCAAACAAAAGTCGATAATATTCTCACAATAAAAAAATTCATTAAATATAATAATACCTGGAGATAATCAAAATTTATAACAATTATATATATTATATATAAATATTTTTTAATAATTAAATATATAAATAGATAAATGAGACATATAATAATACACAAAGTATAGTTAACCTAAATAATAATAATTAATAAAAAGTCATAAAATATAATTATTATCATATGTATTAATTAGTATATATATATATATATATATATATATATATATATATATATTGAGTTAGATTATAATTAATGAAAATATATATTATTAAAAATATCATTATATAATCATTGCTAACATATAATTATTAGTTAGTATATATTATTATATATTACTGGAAGTAGTATATTTCTTATTAATTAATATATTATTAATAACATATTTTCAAC
This sequence comes from Glycine max, assembly GCF_000004515.6. Classification (NCBI taxonomy): domain Eukaryota; kingdom Viridiplantae; phylum Streptophyta; class Magnoliopsida; order Fabales; family Fabaceae; genus Glycine; species Glycine max. The sequence goes on along the minus strand of NC_038256.2, from coordinate 38,828,129 downwards.
AAATGAGATAAAATCTCACGTCGTATTGAAAGGTTGAACACCATAACATTTAATAATAATTTTAATTTTTTTTTATATAATTTAAATATCACATTTTAAAAAATATTTAATTTGCACCATTTCATATATATATATATATATATATATATATATATATATATATTATTTTGATTCAATTGTATCTAAGATATAATATATTTATTTAAAGTATCATAAAAATAATTTAATTATTAAAAATATAAAAATAAACACCTACAAAATTAAGAATGAGACTAAAACTACAAATTTCTTGAAAATGTAGTTATTATATTCGTAAAAAAAAATATAAGAGAATCAAAGTTATAAATAAAGTATAAAACAAAACTGAAAAATTATAATTTAGCCGAATTAAAATATGACTAAATTAATCCGCATATCTTCATAACTTAAAATTTTTAAATTAAGTTTCTGAATTATTTTATTGGATCCATGAACTATTATTATAATTTTGCTTACTTTACCGACTAACTATTTAAACATTGGCAGTGTCTGTATTTTGTCTTGGGTCTCTTTCGGGATTTTCATTTTATTGACAATCACGTGATTCTTCTTAACCTCAACTCAAGGGATTTCTTCTGATAATTGCGCGTGTTGGCGTGCCTGGCTACGTCATCATCTTCCTCCTTTGATCTCACATTCTCTTTCTCTCTTACACCACCCAAAACCAATACCTTTCTACTGCAGTTAGCTTTTTTCTTTGTCCCTCACTCTCCTTTTTTCGAACTTCCCATCCTACCCTTGTTGCCTTGCTCCATGTCTCTTTACAGTTTTCTCTCTAAATCTAGAATATATTTCTTTTGTCTCTCTTCAGCTAACACTATTAAACAATAGTGTTAATTTTAAGTGAAATGTCAAAAAGCTCTTTCTCACTTCTCACACCCCACTCCTTCCACCACCAAAACTCATCACCCCCACCATTAATCAATCAATGCAACTCATTTTTACAATCTTCAAACTATTTCTTGTTCAAATCCGGATCTTACGATTTCCACACAATTTTTTCTTACATTTTAGAATCTCAATTGAAAGTTGAATAATAAACATCCTTTAGCAAAATATTCATATTAAAATAATTGATAGAATATATAATAAGATATTCTATCAATATTATTTATCTAACGAATCAGTTTGTATTTGATAAAATATATTATTAAAATATATGATAAGATATTTTATCGATATTTTTAGCTTAATTAATTAATTTATATTTGATAAATATATTATCAGAATATAAGATAAGATATTCTATCATTATTTTTAGTTTATCTTTAAACTTTAATACTTTATATAAGCTAATGATACTTATCGAAGGGGAGAGAAAAATATTTTTTCCCTTATTTCTTGAACTAGCGGGATTGTGACCTCTCAAATTAGACACTCTAACAATAACGTCAAAAATTGAAATGGACGCAGCTTCTTCCGCAACCAAAACAATGATAAACACGAGCAATTTTCTTCCTTGCTGGGAACGAGAAGACGTCCCTGATGCCGTTCTTGACAAACATGGGTCTTACTCTTGGCAGAGGCGGCATCAGATTTCACTCCATTGTTTACTTAGTAAAAACCATTCTCCTTGCTCGTAGATTTCGTGATTTGAAGAAGGTGAATGGGGGAGAAAGGGTTTTTAGGAATGAGAGCAAATTCATGGTGGTGGTTCTGTTGTGAGAGTGAGAGTATAGGGGAAGATGATGAGGGCATTTTTGTCCTTGCATGTGATCTATTTCTGTTAACAGAAGCGCCACCATCACGGCGTAGGGGCGGATGCATTGTAACCAAAGTTGCAAAAGGTAGGGGAGTTTTGTGTAGGAGGCTGCAAGCCTAATCTTAAACTCAAGGTGTCTAATTTGCTCTTAGTTATGATAAATAAATTTAATCGGTTTCCTTATTTATTATAAAAATAAATTATGAATAATATAATTTTACATATTTTATTTTTTTTAGTTGTTTAACCAATAACAATAATAAGAACACCAGTTATCATTTGTTTACAATAAAATACTGTTTTTTATTTAATAAATAATTAGTTTTTATTTAATAACTGAAAGCAATAATTAAAGACAAAACTTAAGAATAATATTTAAAATAAAACTTCAATTTTAATATAAAATTACATAAAGTATTGTACTTAAATTTGGTATTTTGATGAAAAGACGTTGTATGATGATTTAAAATTGTTAAAGTTAGTGTAAAAACGAACAAATGGCAAGGAATGTCTTCTATGATCTAGTAGTAGAAGTATGGGGTTGTATACAGCTAGTGTGAATGGTGAAATAACCGGAGAATGTCTGTACTTCATTTCTTTCAATTAATACCAACATTTTTGGGACTTACACCATATAAAAAAAATAACAAGTGGTAGCTTTAATTTGTCCATAGTCAACTATTTCATCGTTAAATGTCGGGAGGATAAGGGAATCCTTTGGTATCCGATTTGATGGAACTTCATTTTGTTTTGCCTTAATGAAAATTCTTATCATATAATTGTAGAGACAGAAAATCAAGCTAAGTAATAAAAAGCATGTGATTGTGATCCCTTTTGACTGTGCACGCGGGCTAGTAGCCCACTAACATATGGTTGGAATTTTTGAACGGAAATCATGCATTTATGTAGTATATGTCTGTTATTGGTTTGTGTCATAATATGTTGTATTGGGTCATGAAATTATGTGGTTCAAAATGAGTGGTAGACCATAATGTTAGGACGCCAAGAGGACGAGTGGGGGGTTGAACATTAGTTTCTATAAATGTCGCTAAATTTGCCCCAAATGTTATGAAGGGAAGTTAGTAATAAAAAGCTTACGGATTCATAAAGCAAAGTGGCAAAAAGTGTTAGACTGATTGAAGTAGGGTGTTTGCTGTGCTATAATTAATTCTCTATGAAATATATGTCTGCAAATTTTACTGGATAAGAATGAAATTTAATAGTTATTTATTTAGTTTTTGTAAATGTTAAGATATTTATTAACAAAAAAATTACTTAAATTTAGAGTGAATTTGTGACTTCTAATTGTGTGTTTGGTTTTGGGTTACCTACCACAGTACCACCGGACTTAGGTCAGGTTTAGAGCTATTCTTATTAGCTTTCATGTTTTTTTTTTCTTTCCTATTTTGATATGAGAAAGTCTATACATACTTTAACAACGCTGCGCCGAACATGTTGTAAAATTAAGGCCGTTATTATAATGCAATAAATAAAATAAGCCCAAGTAATAAATAAAATAAAATTTATAACTTTTTATATTTAAACTTGTAACTGAAAATAAGTATTGAGGTATTCTTAATAAATAGATCACTCAAAACCAAAATCTATTGATTCATTTTCACACCTTAGACATAATTTGCAATAAATTTAAATACATAGTTTACCATTGTACCAAAAAAAAAAAGATAGCTTTATCATAATAGATTTGAATTTATTTCATACACTTGTCACTGCTCTTTTTTTATAATTTATATGCCTCAGTTTAACGCATTATTTTTGTGTGCATAAATGATAAATCAATTCGCAAAAGACTCTCTACCTACATAATTTTTTTGAAAGATATACTTTGAATTTGATAGATTGAGATATTTTTGGTTCACGTTCAATGCTATACATCATCGAACCTATTCCACTAGTCATCACAATATGAATTCCACGCATCAGCTGAGAAAATAGACGCGCAACAACTGAAAATCAATTCATTTAACCCGTGCAGTGCTAAATATTAATGCCAAATGGACCCATGAAGTTTCTTTCATTTTTCTGTTCATTTTATCTTATCGTACTAAGTATTGATGACTAATCAGATTTTACTATAGTAGAGTATGAGTAAATTCATGGTTAAAGTTATGTTCCGCTTTAGCTTCAATACGGGTATTCTGTATGCATACACTGACTGACACACATGGTACATGACTAGAGTCCCTTTGTTGGTCTTTGAACATGAAAACAAAAGTACCATAATTGAGGCCAGGGCTGGAATAGGAATATTCAATTCAGGCCAACTACAGAAATTTACAACAAAATGGAGTGCCAGTAAATTATCAACAGCTACTAGAAGCAGAAGCACACAACAGTCACCGAGTCCGAGGTGCTATGTGACAAATATGAGATTAAACTCATTAAATGGTATGTGTATAGGTTGGTCCCACGTGACAAGGACCTACTTTCCTTCCTTAACGCGATGGCTTCTTTGGACTTTGGGTATTTCAAAAGATACAGGAAAAGGAAAAATACACTAGTAGCATAAAATAAAGGGATTCTTATTTATTTTCTAGTAACATTTGATTTAACAGGTCAGTGGTCCGAGTACTGATAGACTCTATTCCTCTTAACAAGTGCTTATAGGTTCAAATTTTAATTTTTGTGTATAGTGTTAGGAATTTTTTAGTTATTGTGAATTATATTATAATATTTATATTAGTTATTTATATTTTTTATATGTTTAATATAAGAGATTTAATTTGGTAAGTTTATTAGATTATTAATAGAAAATTGATATGAATTTAATAAGCGAAAATCAATTTGGTCCATCAGGAAATAATAAAACTTTAATAGATTTAAAATTTGAGACATGATTATGTTCCCAATACATTAAATTAAGTAACGTTTTCTCCTCTTTCCATTTGAAGAAAAAACAATAGCCTTATAAAAAATAAGGTGTTTGGTTGAGGAAGGTCATTAAACCAATTCTTCGTGACTATTCTCCAGATTTTACTGCGTTTGTTTGATCAATCATTATGAATTTAGGTATTCATATAACTTTTCTTGATAATCTGATGTAATGTGTTTTAAGAGGTTATTGATATTTTATAAGGATCTCTTAAAATTTAAACATATAAAAAAAATCTAATTGAGATGGAGCAATACTTCATTAAATGTCTTTATTGATACTTCTTGTAATGAATCATGTAAGCTCAAATAGGAGAAAAAAAAAACATTATTATCGAAGCAAAACTCTCTTTCAATATTTCACACAATTTTGCAAGACTCAAATTTAAAAATACTAATTAAATTGGAATAATCATGTTGGTGTTGTTTGGTCTTTTATTTTGTTCATACCTTTCATTCATGAAGGAAAAAAAATATTGAGTTTCATCAAAATATTTTATCAATCTCTCATTTATTCTAAATATATAGAGATATAATTTTTTCCCTTTCTATCCTTACTAATAAAAAAAAAAAAACTTGGTACCAAGCATATAGTTATGTTATGGACACTACTACCTGTTTCCTTTGACAATTCTAGTTCTCTCAAATACCCCATTCTAATATTATGTGATTTTGAGTCTTGAATTGATCTTCATTTACATATCATTGAATCCAATGAATATTCTTATGCTCGCCCCTACTCATAAGTCAAAAGCCAATTACATAACCTTGAGTTATGCTAATGCATCATATTTTTATTTTTTTCCCATGAAAATAGGTTATTTTGGTGAGTCAGGGGTGGAATTAATTTATACATTATAATCGTGTAAAAAATGAAGGACAAGAAAGGATATAATGAGATGGGACAAAACTGCATCAACCAAACAAGAATTTAGTAAAAAGATTGATAGCCACCCCACAATTATTATGAAGAAAAAGAAAATCAACAATGGAATACTCCCCCGCCCCCGGCCCCCCGCCCCCCGGTGGTACTTAACAATTAATCCCTGCAAGTGTGATTTATGCAGTCAGTTATAGTTTGCAACTAGCAAATTGCTTTGTCCATTAATTCCATAAGGCAATAGTTGTGCCTTAAATAAGTTCAGAGAATTGACCCTTTTCTATATTGCTTCGGGCTAGAATGAAATTTACACTTTTAATTTGATAGCGCATACCTCTTTTAATTTGTAAATTGGACAAAAGAGGAAAAGGTTTCCAAAATTGTGCTAGCTATATCCACATAGTATTTCCATTTTAGCTTACCCCATTTTTTATGGGTCAAAGCTACAGTTAAGATCATGCACTTGTTATTGCATGCTTTGAAACAGAAATTGAATAGTTAAGCAAAGCAAAGCAAAGGATAGGGTGGATAAGAACAGGAAACTTGTTTCGTGGAGGACATGTAGGCCTACTGTTTAAAGGTGGTGAAACGGCGATACAAGAGATTCGCAATTTGTTATTATTTCAAACAAGATTTTAGTGGAATATTTGATTAAGACCACCAACGCTACACACTGCGGAACTTGAAGATGACACACATCAATCACAGAGTTTTTTACCCTAAGGTGGCCTCCTACTCCGTTTCCAAATTTTGTATCAAACGTGATCCAACTTTTACATAAAATGTGACACAATGCCGACTCTAATGGTGTATTTGACATAGAGAGGATTGAAGAAAATAAAAGTGTGAAGAATGAAAAAAAGATAAAAGAGAGTAAAAAGAGTGTAAAAAAGATAAAAAAATTTGAATTAAAATAATTTGATAGACAAAAAAGATAAAAAAAAATGGATAAAGAAGAATCTACATGTGATATGGTTATTTTTTTTTATCTCCTGTTTCCTTTGTTACTCTTCTCTCTCTTATATACGCCAAGTTCAGTCTCTTCTGTTTTTATTTTCATCTCATTTCGCATTATCTTGTATAAAAGTTTTACTTGATAAAATTTATATTTTATTTTTTAAAAATTACAGTTCCAATAAATTTTTAACAAACAACCATCTCACAACATTTATTATTAAAGTAATTCAATTTTGATTATATCTCACATTTATCCATTTAAACCAAACATCCCTTTCAACGGTAATAATGAAGAAAAGTTATAAGAGGAAGTAAGGGAATAGACTGAAAACTTTTTATCCTCATTTTGTTTTGTTTTGGATGTGTGAATATAAATTAAGAAGCACTCTGCAAGTGAAATAAAATAATTATATTTTTTTCATTGCAGTATTTTAATTGATCGTTAAGATTTTTAAATTCTTTCAAAGAAATCTATTGACACTTATAAATGGAATTTGCTTTCAACAATAATTTTTTTTTTATATACACTCCTCTATAATCTTTTATATCATTTTTTATATATATTTTTTATCACATATGAGTTTTCATCCAATCATAATAATTTATTTATGCAGTCAGTTGTTAGTGTAAGTTGCAAATGCCAAAATTAATTCCACCAACCAAATGATTAATATCACCCTAATTACTCAAGGATACGTTACTGTGCTGTGGATAGATAGTTGATGACACCCTTGCACCCACGAGTGTAAACAAAAGATTCGATATAGGCAATAAAAAGAACTCTTGATGCGAAGTGAGATATAATTATTGTGGTACATTCTAGGGTAACCTAGGATTAGTCTTCCGTCAAATATATACATAATAAATATCACTATTTGATCTATGATGTAGTGGGCCTATACCACCCACAATACATATATTTTCTTTCGGCTTGCTAAACCAAGAAGGCACAATCTTATTACCAGATTAGGTTATCCCATCGGATCTCTAAATAGAAAACTTCGGAACAGAAATAGGATGTTTTCAGATAAGGAGGCCAATTTTTTTATAAAAAAAAATGAAAAAAAGGATCACATATAACTCTAATAAGTAAGTTTCCTATTAGAGCAAGAATATTTATCGTAAAAAACATTGCAAGATTATATTTTAAAAGAAAAAGTAACTTTGGACCGATCCACAAATTCTGTTGATTTAACCTGACTTGCAAAAATTGCCTTGATTGAATTTCAAATATTTTAAACGGATTTGGAAAGTCTTGAATCAATGAACCAATGTAGTTTTGGGCTTCAATAATTAAACTGAGTTAAATATTTGATAATTTATTTCATTAGGAGGTAATCATCTAAATAGGCTATTTCATTAAAAAAAATAATCCAAATAGGCTATTTCATTTGTTTTTAGAAACTACTCTACAATCACATTAATAATGTGATAATAACATGCATGATGCATATATTACTTGAACAAAATTATTATCCTGCTATCATATTCTAACATTATCACACTCCTACATGAGCATATCATGTATTAATTTTCATAATTTGATAGAGATCTTTATTAATATCTTGATTTAAATATAATTATGTTTCTTCTATTTTATTTGACTAATAATTTTGGTTCCTTTATTTTAAATTGAGATATTTGGTCTTTTTATTTTAAAAAATTCACGATTTTCATATTTTCATTTTAAAACAGAAATATTTAGTCGGCTTATTTTTTTAAAAAAATGTAATTTTGATCAAATTTTCAATTTTATTTATGTTTTTTTTTTTATTTTAGTGATATTGAAGCTTAAATCTAACATATTCATTTAAGATATTCTAAAAATACTATTTACAAAGTAAAAAATAAAAGAAGTAAAACGTAAGTAAAATTAAATATTTAACCAAATTTGTGGATTTTATGAAATACAAAAATTAAAATTACGGATTTTTTAAAATACAAAAATCAAATGTTTGTATTTAGAAATAAAAGGATCAAAATTGTATATTTTTAAAATTGAGAGATCAAAATTACAAATTGAGTAAAATAAAAGGACAAAAAATTGCATTTAACTCTCATATTTATTATCTTTAAGCCTTGTTTTAATATATGAATGTAACTTAATATAAAGATTTTATGGACTGTGGTTACTTTTTGAATTATAATAAATTATGATTGAATAAAGATTTTCAAATTAGAATTAAAGGTTGGTATTGTAATAAAAATTAAATATATGTATAATAAATTGTGAAATTTATTATAATTTTAAACATTAATTTATAATTAAAATTTATTAGTACATTTTATTTTCTCAAACATACTAATTTAAATTTTATAGTATTTTTTAGTATAAATCATAAACATTTTATGTAAGGGACAACTTGTCAGAGTTTAATAAAATTATTAAGAATAATAAATTCTTCGGAATACTTCATATAATACACCATTGTATATATACTCAGAACTTTTAAAACTACAATTAATTGCAATGAAGTTTATAACTTACAAAATTTAGGGCATACACTTATAGACAGTTATAAATTACAAAATTCTATTGATAATTTTCCTTTTAATTTTTTTTTCTTTTTGTCACATTATATCATCATTTAGGCTGTATTTGGTTCAGAAGAGAAAATTGTAGTAGATGGAAATGGAACAAAAAATAATTTGAAAAATGAGAAATAAAATAATATGTTCTATTAATGTTTCATTTTTTTATGATTGTTGGACGTTTTTTGCACATGGGCAGGGGTACCGCTGATACCTCATAGTAATATAGTAATATATCTTTGTTTTAGTTAGACATGACAAACAAATTTGTATTGGCAGGTATCGCTTACTCCCTATCTCAAGTTTGATGGAGAATTCTCGTCTTGATCGAGGGATAGGTATGAGTAGTACCCGATCTTAAAAAATAGTTACAATGACGAAAATGACTATGTACACGCTCGTACCTTTATCTGATATATGTAATAATTAAGTTATTTTTATTTTATGTAATAGATATTACTTCATTAGTCTTTTATTATTGTTTGTTCTTATAAATGAAGCACATACTAATGTCACTTTGGGATTTTTATTACAATAGTTATATAGGTCATCATTGATTCTTATATTTTTTTTATGACACTAGAAGTTTGAAATCGATTGGATATGTCTAGGATTAGAAATAAGTCAAGCTTAATTGAACTTGATTCAGCTTATTAATATTTTGCTCAATTCGAAGCTCGACTCGAGTTTAACATAAAATTTTTATTTTCAACTTAAACTCTACTTGATTTAAGCTCGCTAACCCCTTATTTTAACTTGTTAACTCGAATCATATGAATCAATAGTGAAATTTTTTAAATCCTAATACATTTCAAATTTTCATTTTATTACTAGATTTTAGATAAAATGATTAATTAAGTTTTTTTAGAAAAACAAAACTAAACTTATTCTATTAGTGTTGTGGAACCATAAGTTTTGACACAAAAAAATAATAATTACAATCAAAGTTTGCTTAAATAAAAATTACCCACCCTCATATATAAAATAATAGTAAACTTAATCAATTATATATATTGAGCCTATTCAAGAACTAAACGAGTTAAATTATATGCAATTCAAATTTGACTCATTTATTTAACAATAATTTTTAACTCAAGTTTAACTTATTTAATTCATAAATCAAATTCAACGAGCACATTATTGAATCAAGTTTCAGACTATTTTTGAGTTGATTTGATTCAATGTCATCCCTAGATATATATATGGTGGGATGATAAAACCTTTTTTTTCTTGAATATATATGGTGATCCTATTTTATAGAAAATCAAATATTGTTATTTGGTTTTTTCTTCTTCTTAAAATTAATTTTTATGTTTTCAATTTTATTTTTTAAAAATTACAAGATGCGTACCGGTACTAAAATACATGGGGACAGGGAGCCAAAAATCATGCCGATGAGGAATATATGGAGATGAATTTTGGGTGGGAAGGGACTGGATATATTCCTACTCGTTCTGTTGGTATGTGTAATTTTAATTGTTCGAAAAAAAAATATAATAAAAATAATATTATAAAATTATTTACTTGAGATAAAATAAAAAATTAAATGTTTGGACCCAGGCTAATTACTTATTTTTCTTTTAAAATCATCCACACCAAATCCTAACCCATAAATTCCGTTAGCAGCTCCTTATTTTTGTTGCCACAGCTGAACATAGCCTCATATCAATTTTCTCTATCTTTTCTGTGCCTGTCTCAAAAGGATATTAACACCCAAGAGATGTAATCGTAATCCTAAAATTTGACACATTCTTCCTCTTAATTCTCATTCCACATACTGGGCACTAATTATTATTGTGATTATTAGGGGAAAACTTGACGCAAACAAAGGGAAGTGTTTAGGGCAGCGAAACCCGATGGTAGACTATAGAAAAATCCAGGGATGTGTGGAGAGGAAGAAAAAAAGGCAACAATAATTCAAGCACGAAATTCGAAGATAGTATATGTACTAGTACAGGCGAAGTAAAGAGCAGAAAGTACTCGGCACCACAAATTTATCTTTTGGATTAATTTGGCAAGTGAAATTGACCTGTATTAGGCTCAAGTAGCTACTAGAGGGTCTAATTCATGTTACTTTTTGCCTACAATCTACAATATTATAATGATGATGATTTTAGGACGTATTAGCCGCCGAGAGAGGAAGCGCCGTACATTGGGTAGTGGCGGTGGAGGGTGTTGGCAGTTGCAACTTTTTTTGTTCAGAGAAATTTTAGTTTATTTATGAGATGGAACAGAAATAGCTCTGTTGTTTTAGCTTAGGTTAGCTTTAGTAGATACCTGGTGATGTGGATTGAGGTTTTTTCTCTCTCAGAAAGTTCAGTACCAGCTTGCTGATGGATTTGATTGAAATCAATGTGTTCATGGAAAAGGACTCAAACAAACTCCATTTTCACCTTAGATAGATCTCATTCAAGAGGGCCTTTCCTTGTTTCTTATTGAGTTAATTGCCCATGTAAGACACAAAATTCAAATGTAAGCATGCCTTCCCTTTTTCATTTTAACAGTAGTATGAAAATGATGTTTCTATTACTATGTATGTTTATATGAGTGTAAAGAAAATAAACTAACTTTTATGATTATATTTTTTTACGAGAACAATTTTCTTTGAAGTAAATAAAAGCTATTAAAAATAACAAATATGAATATTATATATATAATTTTTCAATAAATATAAATAATTAAATAATAAATAAAAATATTGATAGAGTTGACATAAATGTGTGACTGAGCCCACTGAATACATTTCCTTTTAAGTTCTACCTAGTTCTTCTGCTGGATGAGATGGATTAGACCAGGAAATCTACACTATGCACAAATAAAAGTTTATCTTCTAATAATGTTTTTCAGCCATGCCTTTAAAAGAAAGTTCAATAACATACGAACTAGGAAATATTCAAGATTTTAAGTTAAAATATAATATTAAATTCATTTATATAATTTGTTTGTAATTTATTGGTGTAAATTTTTTAGTATTTAATCCTTCCATTACACAATATCATGGCATCTTTTCATAATGACTTTAATTTTCTTAATATGTTTTATATTTTTCTTGTTTGTAATTTTTTACAAGTTATTAGAATAACTAGAACACTGAACCCGTATAAAGCACCTGTAGTGAGATTTTAATTTTAAAAGTAAACGACGAATGTAAAAGAAAAGAGAGAAAATACAACATAAAAAAATTAGTGTACAATGTTGACACCTGTCTATTACTGGATAGTTTTTATATATCTATGGATTATATTTTCAGTTCAGAGTGGAAAAAATGGAATTGAAATAATCTAGATTTGATTGATACGGCTAACTAGAAGAATAACAATATAAAATAAAATGTAGTTATATAGACATGTATTTATCCAAAAACAGAAAAGGAGGAAAAGACGGAAAGAAGATGAAAATGATGGAGTGGTGCTATTACAATTGAAGTTGAAGGGGGTGGAGATGGGACAGGGACAGGCAAGATGGGTGTTAGAGCTGAGGATTCTGTGATCTGAATTTCATCATCCAGATAGAAGCCACCAAACACATTAAATAGCTCTAATAATAATTCCAAACCACCAGCCTGTGCCATCACCTATTTGAAGTTGAATTCTGGATGGGACACTTTTTTTTGTTTTTTACTTCTTCCAAGAAAACTATTTCTTCTGGTCTCTATGCCCCAAGATTTTTCTATGGACCCTTTCTCTGTTCTTGTAGCCCGTAGGGCTGCCTCAGTAGGTGTAGCTTCACATCTCAAAAGTAATTACCGTTACTATAGTAGATGATGGGCCTGTGCTACCAGCCATAAAATTTCAAAGTGGTAGCCCATCTTGTTCTATAGAACCAATTTGGTTCTGGCTGTTACTAGTCATGTTTCATTTGCAAGTCTAATTGAAGTTTGGATGAAAAAAAAGTCCGAGGTTTTTAGTAGCTTCCACCTCATCCTGATGAAAAAAAATTTACGGACTAAAATTTTGTTAACTAGGATAATCAAATTTGAAGGTAAAATTGCAAACTCATACTGATTATTTAAATGGTTTTGTACGAGTTCTTAGAATCTAAATAAAAAATAAACAATATGCTAAGTTGAAGCATGAGGATCTTAAATACTCAACTTGTCAAGAAGGAATTCAACCTACTATACTATCTATCAAGAGCTTTGGTAAAAACCACAGCAAATCCATTGTATGTGCAAACATGCATAGGAGCAATAGTACCATATTGTTTTTCATAAAAAAAACAAAGCGACAAATCTATATACTTTGCGCTTTCATAAAACATGGGTTTAACAACAATACGAATTTCAAGTTGACAATCACAAAATAGTCTCATAGGCTGAAGGTGTCACACTTTAACTCACATGTCATGGTATAGCCAAAGATGGATACTTGGCCTCTGCAGACAAATGAGAAGCAATAGACTACTTTTTTTTGTCTTCCAAGATATAGGAGAATCCAATAATACAAAACAGCCTATTAACGAACAATGTGTTAGAGGACAACTTGCTAAATCACAATCACAGTAAATATATATAATCTCATATTACAATCAGACAGAAGAAAGATTCCTTATCATGGATGCCGTTTTAAATACCTATACACTCTCAATGCCACATTCTAGTGCTCTTATCAAGAACAATGCATGAAGTGAGCAAAAACATGCATGAACAAAGTAGCTAAATTCAAGCCAAGAAATGGTCAAATAGATCAATCTTCATATTCGACTCCAATTGCCTAAGCCAATCCGTGATTTTTTGCTCAAGAGCAAACCCTTGCATTGCATGCTTTGCTTCCAACATTTTTTTGTTTTTATGAAATAATATCTAGAGCATGTATACTTTCATTGACATAAAAGTATTCCTTTAAGCCCTCTCGCAATCATAAAAGTATTCCCCCTAATGACCTCTTTATTGTTTCCTGCAGTTATTAGATAATCAGCATACACAACAACGCTCAAAAGTACACCGTTAGTCTGTTATTGTCATAAGTAAACAATGAGTAATGCATCACATATATTATGATAAGCACCCCACACATCACAATGTATCAATCAAAAGGTTCAATAGTTTTATTATGATTGTGATTGGAATTAAAAACATGTTTTGTATGCTTAGCTGTCGAACAGATATCACATGTTTGTTTATGCTTATCATTCTCAACAGTATGAATACCAGGTAGCAGATTGAGTACTTGGTTGCAAGGATACCCCATACATCTGGGCCACAAGGTAAAAGAATCAGTTCCACTTGCTTTGTGTGCCAGCATATAAGTGATTGCGCAAAACTAGCAGACCCCATTCACCTCTCAAGTCTCACCTATACCACTGTCCTCAAAATTCAAACTTGTACCGCACAATATTTAATATAAAATTTGAGTCATGTATTATTCAAGACACATGAATAAGATTGCAAATTAGATTTGGCACACATGATATGTTATTCAAAATTAATCCTTTGACAAAGTTTATTACTCCATGGTTACTAGAGTGATTTCGGCTCTAGAGCCAACCCACTTGGCCCAACATAATGGTCCTATGGGGATTTAACTCCCTTAATGAGTGGTCCACACAACCCCACTTAACATGGGCCGGACTAGTTGATGGGTCATGTTATTTTAAAAAAATGATTTTTTTTTTCAATTGTCCCCCCAAAAAATATTTTAAAATTAGTTGGTTATGATTAATTTCAGTCAACCTTGACTAATCTCAATCCAGGCTATTTTTGAACAACCTTGATGGAGATTTTTTTTTTCTCTACCTCGGGTAAATTATTTTTGGTTGACATCATCCAAAATATTTTTGACCAACCTTCGTCAAGGTAGTTTTTGCTTGATCTTGTTAGGGTTGTTTAATGTTGACCTCAACCAAGGCTATTTTGGGCTAACCCTGGCCATGACTATTATCAGGCTACCTCGATTAGGGTCGTTTTTGATTGACCTCAGCTAGGGTTATGTTCAACCGACAACTGTTAGGGTTACTTTTTTACCAACTTCGACTAGGGTTGCTTTCTGCCAACCTCAGCTAGGATTATTTTCTATCAACCTCAACCAAGTCTATTTTTGGCCAACTTGAGTCGAGGTTGTTTTCAACTGACCTCAACATGGATATTTTTGATTGACCTTGACTATGATTATTTTCTATCAACCTTAGCTAGGGTTGTTTTTGGCCGATCTCGATGAGACTCTTTTTGGTTGACCAGACTAAGGTTAATTGCAACCAACTTGGACTAAGGTTAATTGCGACCAACCTAGACTAGGGTTATTTTTGGTCAGCCTCAGTCAATGATATTTTTGGCCAACCTCGACTAGGATTAATTTTTACTGATCTAGCTCAAGGCTATTTTTGGCCGACTCCATCTATGGTTAATTTTGGCCTATCTCAGTTAGGGTTGTTTTGGGTTGACCTTGACCGGATTATTTTTTATCAACCTCAACTAAGATTAATTTTGATCGAAGTTATTTTCAGCCAATCTTAATTGGGATTAATTTTGACCAATTTTGGCCAATCTCTTTTATATAAAATAAAGAAGTATTATATCAAAATAAATATTTAAATTATGAGAATTAAAAAAAAAGTCTAATTTTTATGGCCCGTGGATTGATCCTAACCCACAAGGTTTTGTGGATTTTTTGGCCATGTGGGCAATTTATGTATGTGGCCCATTTGTCCCTATGGGCGATTTTGGTGTTAACCCACATGGACCAAGGTCAAATGGGTTGGGGCTGACCCATTTGACAGGTCTTTCGGTTATTGTGATTGCATTTTTTCCATGGCACAGGACAAGGTTCAACCTTGTCAACTTCTGTTTTTTTATAAGCACCTCGTCAACTTCTGTTAGTAGGCTCAAATAACGTGTCATGTGATTTGGAGCTACAGATATATTCTGAATATATATATATATATATATATATATATATATATTCACATGCTTTAACTATCCCCTTAAACACATTGATGATATTTAAGGTTTCACATCATACAGAACCAAAATACAAAATTGAGGTCATCAAACTCATTGTTAGCTCTTATATTCACACTTGAAAAAGAGTTATCTTCCCCTACCTTGTGCAAGAAATTGCCCAAATAATAACGGCCTTGTACTTGTTACATTTAAAACGCAGCAAACCAA
Source organism: Glycine max (assembly GCF_000004515.6). Lineage (NCBI taxonomy): Eukaryota > Viridiplantae > Streptophyta > Magnoliopsida > Fabales > Fabaceae > Glycine > Glycine max. The sequence continues at coordinate 38,812,022 of NC_038256.2, read as the reverse complement.
TAATCAATATTATGCTGAACAAATATAAAGGGGTAAAGTTTAAAGTTTTGTTGTAATTGTAATATACACATACGTATGTACATGTGTATCGGTTATACATAAGTAAAGCTTATGATGAACTTATTTAACAAACTACTTAACTGAGCTGTTTTAGGAAATTGGGTCATGTGAGGCACACTGAACAGTTCTACAGTAAGGGTCATGTAGCCATGACAACTGACTTTGTGTATGATGCGATTAGCCAAACTTTTCCTGCGATGCTGCTTTGTTTCTTTTGGCTCTCCACTTGCATATACAGGGAAAAACAATATTTTATCGGACAACTTTATCCAGATAATTCATAATATTTTTACAATTTTTTTCACCCTCATCACTTTCTTTTATTCCGTTTAACGTATCATGAGATTTATTATGAAATAATTATAATATTTAAAAAAATTTAGAAAACCAATCTATAATATTAAATCTATTGTTCAAAGTAAGAATGGAAAAATATAATTACAAGAAAAAATATTTAAAAAAATTATATTAGCCCTATTTTTTTTTATCTAAATTTTATCATTTTTCTTATTTTTTCATTAACTCTTAGAATTTTAAATGTATTTTTAAAAATTCACAAAATCTTATCAAATCTTATAATTTATAAAGTTCTTTCAAATTTTTTAAATTCTTGGATATAATTTTTTTTGATAAATCATAATATTCATAAGTAATCTTTAAATTTTAAAACACTTTTTTTATACTAAAATAATCTTTTAAAATTATAATTTAATCGACCCCCTAACGTAACAATTTCGCTTAAGTTACTTTTAACGAGCCTTGCAATTGCATTGCAGCCATGATATGAGAGGGTTTATGCTTCGTTTCGTAGACATTAATTAATATCATGGAAAAGAATATAATTCTCATAATATATATGAATGTTATTTTACAAAAATAAATTGTAATAATTACACGAAAAAGAGAAGGATTGCAATAAATAATCATTCATTCCAAATCCCAACGAAGAAGTTAGCATTGTGAAAATTAAGAAAAACATGAAAATTAAGTTACCTAATGCCTATATAAGGAGAAGGAAGTAGAAAAAAAAAAAAGAGAAAATCTCATAGCCCACACACTGAGTCTATCCCTATCCCTTATGGGAAACTCTCTCTTTAACCATTCCCTCTCTTCTCTTGTTATTAATCATGTATCACCTTCTTCTATCTACATCAATTCCCTGTAGTATAAAATCTCTCATGACTAAGAGAGGCTAAACCTTTTTGTTGGAAGCTTACTGTTATAATGTAATTCTTTCTTATTATCTATTTAATGCAATCAAGTTTCTATTATTTCTCCGTGCTTTCCTGCTATTATGCTTTGATCACCCATATCATGTTTAGAAGGTAATGCATTGAAAAATGATTATTTTCTAAAGAACTGGAGAAGAGTATCTTAATGAATTCATTGTTAGAAATAAATTGACATTTATTTTGCCCACGAATTGTTGCATCTCTTATCTTAATGCGGTTTGTTATTTGATCTTTGCAAAGAAATTTAGGGAAAAATGATAAATAAATTAGGTCCTTCATGCGGAAAAACAAAGATATGATAATTCATTAGATGCACGTGAAAATAGGAATTTCATGAAATAGAAAAAATCAATTAATTATATTATAAGTAGTTTTAGCATATTATGCCCCAACATCATTGCATTCTGATTCTATATTTATCTTATCTTTCTTTATCTTTTATCTTTTTTATCTTTATCATCTTTTAATTTAAATATTTTATCTTTTATTTTTCTTTTAAATCTTTATCTTATCTCCTATTTTTTTTTAAATTTTTATCTTATCTCCTATTTTTCTTTTAAATTAGATTTGAATAAATCTAAATAAAGACAAAGACAGTCAGATTTACGAGTACTTTATTACTTGTCCCCAAATACTTTAACATAGCACTCCACTTTACAACTTTGGGATGGAACTACACTGTGTTAGTAACTTCATATTTATTATCTTAATTAAGCAATGCTAGAGTGTCATTCCATGACTTAGTTCTTTGCTTTCATATTACTTTAACATCTTAAATCCAAGGAACAAACTTTGCCAGGATCCATGCGTGCGAAGAAAATCTATACCCTTTGTGTGATTCAGACACTTCCACTTTGTAACGTAGCAAATAATTTCCCCAAATACCAGACTTTTTCAACCACATGCAGCCAAAAAATAGTCACCAAAACAAACATACTACACAACAATTCACGCTTCCTAAAAAATGCAGTTTTAAAATTAAATCAAGCAGAGAACAACTCGTAGGAAAATAACAGCGAATACATAACTTCTATTTTGGTCAAGAGAGAGTTCTTACAATTAGGAACTATGCAAGGAAGAAACTTGAAGCCCTCATCGTGATCAGAAAGAGTTTGCCTCCAACCTGGATCACAATCGCATTCAAACAAGAGTGTGCTATTCTGAGAAGGTTTGCATGTTCCCTATCCACATTCCACTCCTTTGCACACATCCTCTGAACTTAACTCGCCCTGAAAAAAGAACAGGGAATCAAAGGCAAATTGAGAAGTCTAATACAAATCAATTAAAAAAAAAAAGGAACTTGAGAAGCCCCATAAGAAGAAAAGTCATGGAACCTCAAGCCCGTGAATCAAAAGCACAAACACACAATCCCAATAATGAAATCCAATTCAATGAATCCAATAAAAAAAAGTAGCTAAAAGAAAGAGAGTGTCACATGCACAAACCACATAATGGAGCGATCAGGGGACTAAGAGGAAATAGGAAATCACTTGTAGCTGATGAAAGAGTTTGCAGAAGAAGAAAACCAATGGCACTGGTGAAGACCATCTTTAACTCTGAAGATGAGAGAGAGACATAGAGAGCGAGAGAGTGTTAGGATCCAATTATATAAGGCATTAATGCTCTCCAACTACAAATCTACAATAGTTGACTTTTGTAACGTGGTTTGCTCAAGATTCTTTGGTATCAGAACTTTTCACTAAATATCTTATCCGCAAACAAATGACGCGGGTGGTGACACCAACATTAGAGTGTTCCCAGTCAAAGGGTCAGTGCACAGCCACCGCGTAGTCACTGAGACCTGCAGATAGTTATTGTTAGTGCAGTTCTAAAAATTCTTATCAGAGAGAGAGAGGATCAAAATAGCACCAAGATCAGTAAACCGTTTGAACCTACGAATGGTGTCAATAGTCATTGAGGGTATTTTTCGCACCAAATTCACCTTGTTTATGCTTTTTTTTTTCTTTCTCTAAAAAGAAAGATATTTTATAGTTGAAAGTCATGAAATTAAACTTCTAAGAATAGATACCACTTCCGTTTTGTCTCTTCAAACAATTTTTGTTCCATACACACCATAAGAGAATCGAACCCAGTATGCTTAATCAATTCACTTATCTATCAATTGTGTTGAACTTACTAGTCTATTTTTTATGTTTTGATCCTACTAATTAGGGATTTGGCCGACACTTTTGTTTTTCCTTTTTGAAAATACTATTTTCATGGAGTTGTACAACACAATCCTATTTCATTTTTGTTATTCACGGAGGGAGTGTAAAAAAAAAAAACAACGGAAATATAATTGGGTTATATAATTGTACAATAGAATAATATTTTCATTATTTTCTGAAGAGGTGAAAACACAATTCTGTTATATAATATACAATGAGGTATTGATTTAGTTGTTTTTTTTTTTCAATAAAAAATGGAACTATGCTTTTGTTGCTTGTTTCACTCTTCTTCTTCCTTGAGAATAAAGCTGATGATGATGGTGAAAATCTGGGTCAATGGGTCCAAATTGATGCAGATCAGGGATGTTTGATGAGGGTGGTGGTGAGAACGAGCAGTGGCGCAAACGGACGTGCATGGCCAAGGTGTCATGCGGTGTTGATAATAAATGGGGTTGAGACCACAACTCCCTACCAATTATACTACTCCACCTAATGACATGACCAATTTGATTATAGATGCCAGGTATATCGTTGTTTCAGCTTAGAACTAGAATGGACAAAAAACGTTGATTGCGGTCCAATCTAATAAAACAAGTACTCAGTACATCTCCCATTAATATTGATTGGGTTTTAAATTTGTTCCGAGCACATCTTAGATTTGAATTGGATGAATGTTGCGGTCATAATTATATGCATCTAATGATCTGTTAGTGTATATGATTAGATGATGATAACAAAATGCTACTATTACCAAAATTTTCTTTGTTTTTCCAAAAAAATAATTGGAATTTATATTATTGTTTAATTAACGTTATCATATTCATAAAATAATTTAACGATGATAAAAGGTAATGCTAAAAAATAAAAATTTTCAATAATTGAAGAGCGCATTACAAAGTGATTAGTCTTGGTAGTTAAATTAATCAAAATCAAATCATTTTATTGATGTAGAACCGAAGACCTAGAAATAGAATTTTGTGGGGGGGTGCACTGTACTTGTTGTCATGACGTGTTGGTATTTAGAGACCCCTTTGCCGTTGATCAAGAAGTCTACCAACAGAAACACGGCACGATTAACTTTTGTTCAAAACAAATACGAATTTGCAAACTCTTGATACTTTTAAAGATTGACTACTAATTAAAGAACTAACGTATGCATTGTATACCCAATCTTCGGAAGAAAAAAAAATGATTTACGCTGTCTAAGTTTGCTGTGGCTGCACCAAAATGACTTAACCAGACGTTTACGCAAATCATAATAATTAGTGTTTCGATTAGAGCTGCCAAACCATAATTTAAATAAATGGAGGGGAAAACATCTTTTTACTTCAACTTTAAACGATTGTTTGAGAGTCAAAATTGTGTTAAAGAATAGTTTAATTATGACTGAATTACATCTGGGTGTCTACATAAAAATTGTAGATAAATTTTGTCCTTACAATCTAGACACCGTATCAATTGTATGTCAATCTAACTTCTACAGCACAAGATATCCATAAAATATTCCACTATATCAAATCCCCAGTGGGGATAACGTCTTCAACTTCGTGGTTCCTTTTCTCTTTGAATCTATTAGAATTAGCAAAGTCTGCCACCATTTCATATTTATTTTAAAATTTAATTTTTATTTTTCTATAATTTAATTAATGAATTTAGTTCTCTAATTTTTTATAATTTTTTTATTTCAGTTTCCAATTCTGGGATGAGTAGCTGACGGTTAATTGCTTATCTTTAACGTCCAATAAAAATATGACATGTAAAGATCAATGTCCAATAAAAGTGTGATATGTGACGGTCAATGTAAATAATTAATGGTCAACGTCCAATTTTGAAACTGTGACTGAAATAATGGTATTGTAAAAATTGAAGACTAAATTTATGAATTAAATTATAGGAGATCAAATTTATAATTTTGAGACAAATAGGAGAACAAAATTTATAATTTTTCCAACTAATAAAATCTTACTTAAAACTAACACAAATTTTAAGAAAATTAAATAAATGAACTTTATTATTGATTGGAAAAGAGATTATTATATACTAAAATGTTTTTAAAAAAATATTTTTTAATAAATTACTTTTGAATAAGGCCCATTTTAAAATTTGATTTAGGCCTATACACTCATTATAGCTTTTTTTAGGGAATTTATTTTAGCTTTGTATGTGGTGTTATTGGATGATTACTGGGCCTAACATTGACATTCTAGTTGAGTTTTCTGTGCTTGGATTGAGTTGGACTTTAATTATAAAAAAAAATACTAATTTTTAGATTTCTGCTCATTTTGACCTTGCTATCTTCCACGGGGCATATCTAGAGGTACATGAATCGGAGGATCCTTTTCTCCTGGAAGTATACAAGGTCTTCACCGTCATCACCATTATTTTCAACAACTGCCACAATGTATAATGTGTAACTATCGGTCCACCATCCTTTCCACTATAATTGTACCATCATTTATTATCCGAAATAATAATGATTTGGTGATCACAATAAGGGTGGTAATAAGAATGATTATTAACTTTATTTTTGAAAAAAAAAGATATTATAAAAATTGAATTTATCAAATAAATAAGAAAGAAATGAAGGAATCATTAGTAATTAATTGTTTTTAACAAGGCAAAAACATATTTTATTAATAAACGAAACACAAGTACACGATGTACCAGCAGAGTCAAAGAAGAAGTCATTAGTAATTAATGTATTAATTTTTTAAAAAATAAAGAAATAATTATTTGACATTAATTATATATTAATATTAATATTTTTTTATTACATTCTGTAGAAGAAAAAATATTGATAAGGTAAATTTTTGGGAACCTTGGACTCAAAGGAAATGTTTAACTTGCTGTAGGTTAGGTTAGGTTAGGTTTGCCCTTGCCCGATAAGTATATTGCTTGTGAAGAGAAAATAGCTCAAGAAACGTGGTCAAAGTTCACCGCATTGATGAGTTAGAAACATGGTCCTTTTTTTTCATGCAAGCAAGAAGGGATAGTTATTGCCTTCTTGGGGGATAGTGTATAATTTCAATCTTTTGAAGAGCATGGTGTATTACAATAGGGGATATCCACCAATACCTGAGAAGAGCAATCAAATTTCCTAGGCAATCAGTAACAAGAAAAATGTGCGGCAAATTGCAATACTAGATAAAACTTTGATATTTTTGTCCTTTCTACAAGGCACCATATACTGAGTCTTGACCCTTGAATATGAGGTCAGGGCTGAACTGGGGTTCGACAATAAGGGCAATGGGGATGGGCTGCAAGCCAGGGAAGAAGGCATGCTGAATGGTACTTATGGGAGCATGAAAGGTTCATAACCTGTTGCTCTTGCCCCAAATCTTCTAGGCACACAGCACACACTTTTCTATCTTTCTTAAACTTGTTGCCACGCAACAACCATGAACTCTCTAACAACTTCCGACCTATTCCTCCATCCTTCTTCTCGTAGCTGCTTTGGTTTACTTTTCCTTCTTTTCTTGGATTCTCACTTGACCTGTAATGTATGTATTAAGCAACTGGGATAATCAATTAATTATTCATTAGTGCACACTCAAACAAGCAGAGCAATGACCTTCCCATAAATTTAAACTCGGGACTCCATTACATTCTTAGCTGTAAGGTTCACGGATCCTCTCTCAATAGCCACATAAGATAAATTGTATTTGCATTTAACTCTTCTTGTCATTACGTATAAAAATATTTTTTATTTTATTATATTTATACTTAATGTATTGTACAAGGTCTACAAAATATACATGACACTTTGAAACACGTGTCAATCCTTTCCGTTAGTCCTAAAACATGAGCATGAACACTTGATCCTTAGTAGCCGAACTCCCTAACTGACATATGACCTCTAACATCTTATTATTTGAATATTTTGTTATCTTTTATTTCTTGATAGATATTTAATTATCTACAAAGTCATCAATTATTTATTAGCTTTTATCTCTAAGCTACGTATTATCTTATAAGCCATTAGCTATTATTTATAAGCCACTAATTATTTGTAAAAGTTATAACAACCCTGATGTGAACCCTCATGTCCTCATCAAACCCTCACAAACAAGAACCAGCAGTTCCACTTCACTCTTATAAATATCAGGTTTCATCGATCTCTCAACACATACGGACACACGAGCAAACACACATGTACACTTATTATCTCTCGAACGCTTACTCAAACTTATACTTATGCATATATATATACTTTATCTCCTAACTGATATACTTACTTGAATGTCAAAATTCTTTGTTTTACAGGCTCTCCTCTTATCATCTTAACAAAGATCCCTCTTAAAATGGAGGTACAAAGTCTAGGAATCCCACTTTGGTCACGTACGTGTGTCAATTTCAAATTTTAATAAGTAGACTTAGTTAGAAAGTAAATTTGACTCAACTAATGTAATTTAGTTCACAGCTTGTGGGAAGGGGCTAAATTGGAATTCAATTTTCATATAACACAACCTTAAATTGGGGTAAAAAGTTTTAAATGTAACCCAAAATTAACTTTATGACCAGTATAAAGAATCGAATCTCAAAATATCTTGAAATTCCACATAAAAGTCAAAAGTTATACTAATATAGTAGTTACCAAATATAGATAGTAAAATTGATAAGGTTAAACGTTTTTTACAATTTTGTAAAATTGATCAAATTAACTTCATGTTCATGTATCCAAGATTCTCTCGAGTTTCAAAGGACATCACGTGGGTGTATCTAAACATTAGTACATTATATTTGGATAGTAGTGGATATATCACTTATGAAATATGCCTTTTATGATATTTTATCTATAGACCAGAAGGAATCATTGTATATAGCCAGATAGAGTTTGATTGCCGAGGAACCATGTCGAATCTAACAAATAAAATCATGTGAATCTCCGAATCCGAACACACTTGATTTAATCAGGCATGTGTGTGCGCATAAGTAACTGGTGGAAAACGAAGTGTAGTAGGTAGAAAAGTTAATTAATATATATACCTGTATGAGGAAAAGAAGTGTCCAAGCTTCTTGTGAAGCCTTTGTCTGGCCTTGAGAGCAGTTTCATCTAAGACAGTGAGTGGTATCCATGGTGGTTCCAATGATGATTCTCCAAGGTGATAGGATTGTCGGCATGTGGCATGGTGTTGGTGTTCATATCTATGGTTCTGCTCTGTTCTCTTCCTTGCAAGCAACCCAACACCAGGCAACCTACCAGCCATTAACCCCTTCAACTGCTTATTCTTATCTCAATTTATGGCACCCAAATAATGCATCAGTATCAGATAGATGGATGATGGGTCAGTGGGAGTTTGTTTTGTTACCTCTTCGTAAATATAAAAAGTTAGAGGGCCCATTCAATTCTCATGACTCTAGCCGTTTCTAATGATTTCAATTATGTGCCATACATGTGCATTTTATGACAGCTATGGCTGGCTTTTGAAGAGCATGGAATAGAACTATGAAAGTGTCTTGTGTTGTGGCAATTTGGTAAATACACTGCCGGGGATTTTTACTGGTTTAATCATTGATGCATTGCGGAGGATTTTTAGTGTCCACAAATCAAACACGTAGTTCCCCAAATAGGTCACCTTAAACGGACAAACATTGTTATGGAATCGGAACTTGCATCATAACTTGATTGGGGTTTAGGGAGAATGAGAATCAAACATGTCTTTCTTTTTAGTGTGACCCGTGCCATGTAGGGGACTTTGAAATTAACTTGCAACCAAGAGAAAATAATTGTAGTTTCTTAACTTTTTTTCTATTGCCTGTGCTTCAGACTGTTATTTATATATAATATCTTTTGCCTCTTCAAAATTATATTGCACCAATGAATAGATCATGTACTTTGTACCACCACTAATTAGGCTTATTTAATTTCAAATCTAAACAGTTATATAAAATTTGAAGATTGATTTAAGTTGTGTTGTCCCATTTTTAACCTATAATAATATTTTCACCGTAACCTTCGAATAATTTTGAATTTTCTTTTGACCCATGAAAATTTACAACATTATATATTTCAAATGAAATTGTTTTTATTAAGAAATAATCAAGCAAATTTGAATCACTGCCTAATTAAATTTGAGTTCAGACGAATTAAATAAAGGACCAGCGGTCCCAAGTTAAGAGCCTTTGCTTCTAAATTTTGGGTTTTTGGGTCCGTTGTTCATCTTTGAGTCCAACCTACTAAGTTCCTATTTTAACTTGGAAATAATGTTTTGTTCTAAATAAAACTATTCTTTATGTTTACTATTTCTTTTAACGTAATTACATATCATTTTTTCTTGTATAAACTGTGTACAAAAAAATTATTTTTTCTAAAATCCTCAAATTTCATCGTCTACGTGTAAAATAATAGAAATTGTAAATAGCTTTGTGCCAATTATAAAAAAAAAACTATTCCAAAAAATTATAACATAATAGTAACAGGAGGCCCATCCATGCTGTATTTCCAATTGAGCCCACTTGTCTTTTCTTCTTTTGGAGACCCAGTTTGATTTTTTTTTTTATTGTTTCTTTTAGGACTTCTGTTTTATTTTTTTAAGAAAAATAAACTAATGTTTTTGAAGCACTATGGTCTATGAACTATGGTTGATTGTTTATTAAGTTTGTTGACACAAAAAAAAAACGTGCTCCCAGTTCCCACAGTCCACACTCTCCATACGAATACTATTTTGTTTCCTCTAGCGAAAGAGAGAAACCATGAGAGGTTTTCTTCTTCACTTTAGCTTCTCTTTTGTCTATGGCATCCCACTATTTGTCTATGACATCCCACTATTTGTCTAACGTTCTTCCGTCAGATTCATTCTTTCTAACTAAACTTGTTAGAGTCATATTTTACTGCTGAATCCAAGTCATAGAGTATCTTTATTACTCAGATCTGTTGCCTTTCCGTGAATCCTTTAACACAACACTATTTAACAGGATTGTTAGGAGAATATGTTTTTTCAATAATAAGAGAAATTAGAATCATTTAACAAATATAGTAATGTAAAATAAGAGGGGAAAAGGAGAAAAGAGAAAATTATAGGGTGTTTGTTGAATTGATTTTTAATAATTCCCTGGTATTTAATGAGTAAATTACTGTGGATAAAATTTCAATTTTAAATGAAGAGAGGTAAGAAAGATACCTAAGGAACAACAATCTTCAAGAATTGGCACTTGGATCTTGTGTTAGTTTGCATTATTTTGATTTCATCCCAAGCACTTCCTATTTTTAAGGTATAGAAAATTTGGGGTATGGATATTTAATTTGGAGATCTTCACAAATTGGCACTTCCAATTGGCAAGTGACAGTTAACAACATTAATTTGTTTGGTTTTTAAGTGCAAAATTAAGTTTGAGACAAAAATAATTTTGCCAACAGATTAAGATTTTTTTCTTTTAGGTTTATTTTATTTTTATCCATTAGATTTGTATTGAAACACAAGTTAATTGGATCAATATTCTTAACTGCAAACCAAACACTCATTTTCTTAGGCTTAGGAACTAGTAAAATAGATGATATTCCAACACCAAACACGAAGCTTGAACGATGCAATTTATGGTAGAGAAATAGATTGAAATGTTTGTTGACATAATCTTTTATGAGAGTGAGTTGTCTCTAACATAAATTATATAAAAATGACACAACAACCAAACAACACATATAGACCACCAATGTAATTGTGCTACTATATGTATGAGGACGATTAAAAACGGAGTTACTATTGGTTCCATTTTAATGCTCTTAACTCCTATTAAGGGTTTGAGAGTTTTTTTAAACACCCTTTCCACGTAATATAATTCTATTGTATAAAACACACAATAAAATTGTAATTTTGTTTCGAAGCTATTTCGTCTCTCTTATACACAACAAAGTCGTGATTTTGTTATATATGAATACAATGAAATCACAATTTCATTGTATATTTTTTTGTCGCCCCAAACATAACAATAAAATCATGATTTTATTGTTATATTTAGCAACACCCTTGTAACACGATGAAATTGCGATTCTGTTGGGATAAAAAAATATTCACAACAAAATTATGATTCCATTGTGATGGTTTTTTTTAAAAAAAAGAAGAAGAAAAAAAAACATTTGTGTAAAGCTTAAATGTGTTTTCTTTTTATTGAACACTGCAACGTTGCATTTATTGCCTATTAATTCATTGAGACTGTTTTTTTCTAAGACGCATTGATCGAACATGACTTTTTCCAAGACATATTTAATGAACAATCGTTTTTCCTGATACGCATAACAACTGTATCAAATATAGGCACAATTTAAACCACCTATGTTTTTTGGTGTCATCTCAACTGTTGATATGATATGGGTCACGAGAGAACAATAAATCATCTAATATAAATAACAATGGGGGTTTGACGCAACTCAACACCTTTGTTTGATATTCACCATATTGATTAAAACATGAAGAGTGTATTTGCTTTTATGTATTGCGATGGTGACATAATTCCATCATCCGAAGGAATATTGTTCGAATGTCCTAGTGGTCCTCAAGTCATCACAATAAGTGACAACATGTCTCTTGATGCCTTAGGAAAATAGTTATTGACGCCATGAGGAGGTTGTAATTTTACTTGATCTTTTTTGTTGTTAACCAATTTACATAGGTGATGGTTGTGTTGAATACAAGTGTATGAAGCTTAAATGTGACGATGACGTGGGAAACATATTTTTCATATTTCAGAATTTAGTAGCAAATATCTGATTAAGATGAATGCAAATTTTGACTGATCTCCAAATGAAATTCTTGTCCTATTGTGCAAACCAATGAAATCAAGATTTCCTGCTGAGATTATTGCTTTGAAGTGTGTTAAATATCTATAGTCATGTTTTTACCTTATCGAAATCGTACACTGTTTGTTTATTTTATTTTCAAAAAAAATTTGTATTATCGGTGTTTTTTTTAGTTATTGTTTATTCAAATGTTTATTTTATGAATCAATTGAAGAGTTGTTGTTACTATTAGGCGCATGTTATTTAAACAGTCAACGAACACAAAAAATAAGTAAATGAAACACACCAGCAACTAAAAAAATAATGAAAAAACAACAAAAAATTGAACAAATAATAATGATAATAATAATTAAATAATCATCCGCCTTTTCCACCTTTGCCACCATCCTTGGCAGTCCTCTTCCTTTGCCTTTCTAAGCTACACCCAGCTTTGAAGCCCTTCTGCAATAATTGTAGAGCTTTTTGTGTGGTCTGATAATGACTTGTACCCTCTAGCAAAGCTTTAAGGTCCAACAAGGTCTGCTAGCCACGTCAACCTAACCATGGCACCTACGGTGATCGCTGTTATAGCCTTTTCCTCTGAATTAAAGCTAAGGTGAGTCATGAGCAAAATCTTCATGGCTTCTCTATTGAAGGTGGAGCGGGGACATGATTAATGAGTTTGCCTATCACAAGCAAATGTAGAAGACATGACACATCATTGTTAGTTGCTATTCATGAGTTAGTTTGGTATTAAATATTTGCAAGGAAATAGCGTTGTACCTCCAATTTATGGTTCTTTTTATAGGAATAATACATATTTTTCTTTATTGTATGATTTTATAGAGTAAAAACTCCATTTTTGTGACTTAATGTTGAATCAAACTTAGTTTCAGGCCAAAGAAGAGAAGGTTTAAGCAGCTGATGACTCGTTTAGCGAGGTAGATCCGCTCAGCGAGATGCATCCGCTTAGCGAGACATCCAGCTCGCTTAGCGGATGGGAAACCCTAAAAGAGGATAAGTCAGAGATCTGCACGTCCAGTGCACAGCCAGCCCGCTCAACGAGGACGTTATCTCTTCTCGCGCTCAGCACGCCCACTCTCGCTAAGCGAAAATTCACTAACTCTCGCTTAGCGAGTCATGCTCGCTTAACGAGCCTTCGAAAGCTGAAGAGTCCAAGAGCCTTTAAAAACATTGAGGTTGGTGGAGTTTCAAAAGGGAGATGAGTTTTTGAGCAACAGGGGAGCTTAGTTCAGGAAAATAGAGAGATTTAGGATTTAGAGGTTGGAGGAGACATCCTCCATCATCTTCTTCCAATTTCTTTCACCAAAAATAGTTTTTTTCTTAGTTTTGAAGCTTTGCTTGTAATGGAAGACGAGGTCTCTTTGTTGGGGAGTTCTACTGAACAATCTTGATGTAATATTCTCACTATCTATTTAATGCTATTTTGCCGTGTTCATTGCTTCTATCTATGCTTATTTTACATGCTTGTGGCTTGATCGCCCATTTGAATGTGTAGTTAGGTTTTTTAGTATTGGAAAATGATTTAAAACCTTAGAACTTGATAGAGCAAATTAGAAATCTGTATGTCTAGGAATGGAGTGCAGTGATCTAGTCCGTTTTATGCTGTAGGCTTAGTGCAACTCTTTTAGAACAAGTTTGTTGAGGGATCAAGGACAATGTCTTAAGAGAGTTAGGCTTATTCATGTGAGGAATCATGGTTTAAGTAGTTTCTCAGCATAAGAACACTAGGATAACGATAAATAGAAAAAAAAACACATTTTATACATCAAGAGAAATTCAGTAGAACACTCCCCAACTCTCTTAACTTATAGTTTTCATCTTTTATAATTTTAGATATTTTGTTTATGTTCAAATAGATTTTCTAGTACAGAACTCAACATTTGCCTTATTTTAATCCGTATAAATGTTTACATACTGAATATACATGGTCTAGGTGAAACAAATTCATTGAGGATACGATACTCGGTCTTACCGTTTGTACTACTTGTGCGAATCGATACACTTGCCGACTTCCGAACAATCATCTAGAGTGATAGTCATCTCTTTGACAGGCAGGTGGAAGGACGAGGTCTCCTGGTGACACCTCTCCATAAGGGCATTCACGAAGCTCTTGTTTGTGGTAGGGTACTACGCTGTAACTAGGGATGATAATCCCGACCACAACATATAAACCCCCACTGTTGGCTCAATGGGAAGTGGTAAAACCTGGCCACCGTGGCTAACCAACTTCATCTCTGGTCGTGACTGTCGGATCCATACATGACCAACATAGTGGTCCTTGTAAGATCGAATCAATGATAAATCAACTGGACCTCCTCCAAAATGGAGGTCTAATGATCTTGTCAGATGGACGTGCCTCTGCCTATGGTTTTGGCTTTGTTGACGGATGTTGTCGACTGTGTGCTGACACAGTTAGCCTTCGATGCCTCTCTCCATCATCATCCCCTTCATGTGAGGGGCTCGGGCCCTCATGAGAGGGATCACACCCATCCACGTATAAAGCATGTTTGGTCCTCACCATCTAAAATTAAAGGGAAAACAATTGAACTGTTGATAAAAAATAACAAAAAATAAAAAAACATTATTTATTAAAATAATAATAAAAATTTAATAATCAAAACAAAATCATTTCTTTTATGGTGTGCAAAAACAAAAAGAAAAGTAACAGAATTACGATTTTGTTGAATACAAAACCCCAAAAAAATACCAGATCTAAGGGGACACGCGGAAAGAGAGAACGGAAGGGTTGAGGAGGAGAAGGAAAATGTTTGTTTGGGTTGGGTTGGGGAGGAGGAAGGAAGAAGGAGAAGGAGAAGGGACACGAGTTTGGGACGAAGATGAAGAAGAAGAAAGGGAAAGAGTTGCTAGGAAGGGGAAGAGAGAGGGGTGGGGAATTTTAAAGTTGGGGGTAGACAGTAATTAGTGTAGGGGCCAATAGTATTTCCCAACTGTTAGATCGTGACAGCTATTGAGGCATGAAGAAAATGAAAGCTGTGGAGTTCTATTTCACTGGCCCATCAAGGTTGCTACAATGTGGTCATAGATTGGTAGGCTTTAAACGAGGCTTATCTTTAGTGCGCTAGTTTTTTTTCTATTCGAACTTTTGTTCGCTTACTAGAAGTGCAGTTTGCTTACTGTGCTCTCAACCCATTGTGAGCACAGTAGAGTATCCTACATATAGCTAATCAAGCAACCTTGACTTCTTATATGCAAGTGTATCATCATAGCATTCACAAACATATGCACAGTAGATTATTACATGATCTGAAACAACGAATTTCCGACTAATTTTTACGTGATATATTATTCACTCTCTGTAAAGATTAGTTAGAACCATGTAGTCTCAAACTAAATAATAATTTCTTGGATAGATGTTGAGATGGAGAATCAAACTTTAGACAATATTATCATATCCAAGTTATGAGAAGTTGCTTGAGTCCTGCCAAATGAATTACAATACGTTTTGGTTGCACATTACAAAGTCCCACACCGGGACTCTAAAATCTATATCCTCCTAATACCAATATTTGTAATATAACTTAAACACCAAAATTTTTACTCCGATAATATTGTCCAAGGTTGCTTGATTATACAATGTCTCAGAGTGCACATAGACCACAAAATGTCTCAGAGGTTTTGAATATAACTAATAACTCCGTAAGAGACCGTATTAGTATTGCTAGAAATGGAACTCCATTTATAGAGGCCAAAGCTAAGGTTTAACATGCCTACTCTAAATTGAAAAACAGTTTCATAAATGGAGTGAATCCAACATAATCTGAGAGCATTGACAACAAAAAAGGAATTCAAGATATTGACATCTCACCATTCTGAAGTACTAATGTTTTCATTTTTGTTTTGCTTAGAGCCAAGAAGACAATCATAGTTTCTTTGGTTATACTTCTCCAATTTTTATCTAAAACTTTGTCACAGTCAAGTTAGGTAGGTGACAGGTCTAAACAACAAACTGTTATTTTCTGTTTTTTATTTCTTCCTGTTCTTTATCCTCCCCCCTTTTGACAAAGTTTATCAATGAAGCACATTACTTGGTAGTTTCTCGTGGGGAAAGAATAACAAAAAGGTGAAGCATGCGCTGGCAGTAGTACAAGAACCATAAATATAAGCCAAAAGTTTAAAGGAATCAAAGGATCTATCTCCAATTAAAGCTCTTTCCCATGCACTGCTATATCCTTTGAAATCCATGTGAACAGCACTAGAACCATTAAGATATTCTCTTCAATGCTTCTACCTCATAATTTTGTACTCTAAGGCTATGCTTGGTTTTCAATTGAGAAAGTAAAATTGAAAAAGCCCTTTGTTTGATTTTCAGTTGGATCCTATTGTAGATTAAGCTTTGCCTTAATTTTGCCTTAAGACTCAGTTTGAAATGGAAGGAAAGAAATTTGCTTTTGCAAATTCAATATACAAAATGAAGTTCATTCGAGCTTAAATTTGCAAATTTTAATCAAAACATGTACTAAACCATGTAAGAAACAAGCTTCTAATTTGTGTTTTCTTCCATTTTGTTATTAATCAAGTATTACGTGATGAATAACAGAATGTCTTTGAAGGGATGTGGACTGTATTCCACATGTGGAGCAATCAAGGTAGAAGAGAACTGAAAACTATAGACACTCCTATAGGCCCCACCTAGAGGATCTCCTGCATCAAAGATCATATTAATTAAATTTTTTTAGATATTGATGTTGTAAACGTGTCTTTACATGTTTTATGTCAACTCCGGAAATTTATATCTTTTCCTTCATTAGATAATGTAAGAACTTTCCAAGAAAATACATCATTGCTGTCCTACGATCAACAGATCAAGTGCATCACTTTATGGTTTTGGGTTGGATTCGTTGAATCATTATCGATTAATATTTTAACCATAAAAGACAACCTTCTTCACTAACTTATCACCAATCAAATTATTGTGCTATGTTTTTGTCTCCTCCTCCTTCTTATAAATTATTAATATGATGTTCGATTAAGTTAAATAACCTAGGACCATAGTTGCTGGAGTTACTGGTATTACTCCGTACTTTTACCTTGTTTCAGTTAGAGTTACTCATATCGTCATTTCCATATTACTCTATTTGAACAATGTACAACTACTAGGGATGGGTTTGGATAGGAAATTCAGTTTTCTGATTTCATCTATATCTTTTGATTGTTTTAAATAAATATCTGCCCTATCAATTGTCCTTCGCAATTTTCAAGGATTAAGGATAGATAAAGTCATAGGTGAATTTATTTGTTCAACTAAACGATGATTAAGGAATCAAGTAGAGAATTATAGAAGGAAATGAGCCAAATCCCAAGGCGGTGTTTCCCCTAACAGAACACCTAGACAAATGGGGAGCATATAAGCATGCCATGTGACTGCCAACTCGTTGTTTGTTTATGAAAAGATGTCATTGAAAACCATGCAAATCACCGGTCTATGATGGGTAAGATGGGGCATAGCCCTATTAATTTCATATTCACGTATTTGTATAAGCATTAAGCAACCACTGGTTACCTTTTGTTGGAATGCATTATTTGCATGAAATTTATCAAACATTAATCATAATTTTATTCATTCATTTACTGCATATATGTCATTAGCCAAGTAAGATGCGGATAATGCCTCATCTCTGTACAACACAACATGGAATTTTCACTTTCTTATATCAATTTCTCAATATGAAAAATCCACCCATTATAAGCTGTAAGGGTATACTTCCTTACTTAACAGAGTTTTGACACATGGATCAAACACATCACTACATTTAGTCACCGCCTAAGCCAACCAATTCAGCTGCTTAATAAACGTTGGTGTCAGTGGCCCACACATAATCTGAAATTGTAAAATAATTTGATTTGACGACTTAAAATCTGTTACAGTGCTTGTTTAAGTTCATTTATGCAATTATCCAAGTTCATTAAACAATCTTGCAGGGAACCATGAACACATTCTGCTCAACATATACCATAAAAGCTCTTGAACCCATGTAGCCTTTGGTTATAGGAAATGTAAAAGGTAGATGACTTCTCGCAAGGGCTTGGTATCAGTACACAAAATTGGGCAGGACCAACCGGGAAAAGAACAAACAAAATAGAATTAAGTAGAAAAAGTGGTTAACAAAAGCAAACACCAGAATATTTATTTCTGTCTTAACTACACGGATAAGATGGGCACGTGCACATCCTCAGAACCCCTACTCAATCATTTATTATTGGATCCTGTAAGGTCTTTTAACTTTCTTTAGTTCATGACCCTCAACTGGACACTCTCCTACCCATATATGAGTATTTTACACGGATGCTACATGTTCTTGATCTATTATCACATGGTTTCTGATCCATCTCGTTCCATATTAACCGACACTGAAATCACCAAAACACCCTTGATAGCCACTGAAGAGGGTTACATACCTATAGGGACAGCATGGGAACTGAAAATTCTTTTCCACTTTAGACTTTGGAGGGTAAGGAATCTTGTTATCTTAATCTGTAACAGTTACTTAGTGCTCCAGACTGTGGCAAGTGGCTTATACGGGGAGCTTCCTCTTTGCTTTATTTCACACAACCAGGTACCAACAAGTTGGTCTAAGTAGTCCTGAATTTGGTCCCCTTAAGCAAAATCTTGGCTTCGAGTGGGACGGAAAAAATGTGGTTGGGAGAGGAGAATTCCAATAAAAGTGACCAGCCAGGTTCCCAACATAGATTAGTCATCCGCAAAATCGGTGGATATTTTGTACCAATAACATGGTTACCAAATAAAAAAAAAATTTTACACTACCAGGCCTTGTTACTACATGGCATAGAGAGAGACCCCCAAAAGTAACATATTCTCAAAGATGGTGGATAATATTTAGTACGGAAAAGATGTGATGAGACAGTGAGTTTAGGCTGTCAAATAGCGTTATCTATTTTTAATAAGGGGGGCCATAGTGTTGAAAGCAACTTAACAAATGTAGACATGAAGAGATCTACATACAAATCATTTTCTGTTACTTTCTTTTAAGTTGTTGCTACTTGCTAGTATCCAATATTAGCTTACTAGGTGGTGTTTGAAAGAGATGGGGAAGACAGGCAAATGGCTTAGAAACTTGTTGACAACAGGTAAGAAAGACAAGGAAAAGGAGAAATCTACAATCAAGCTGAATTCTTCTTCAAATGGAACAGAAAACTCAACCACTCCAACTTCCTCAACCCCAAAGGAGAAAAAGAGATGGAGTTTTAGAAGATCATCAGCCTCAGCCACTGCCACTACTGCCACAACCACACCAACAACAACTTCCAAGGAATTGAATTTTGTAGAAACAAATGTGACTGCTTCACAGACAGTGCAAACTGACACTGATATTCAGAATGAGCAGAGGAAGCATGTCATGGCTGTGGCTGCAGCCACTGCAGCAGCAGCTGATGCTGCAGTGGCAGCTGCTCAGGCTGTAGCTGCTGTGATCCGTTTGACTTCTACTTCCAATGCAACATCCAAAAGTATTGAAGAGGCTGCTGCCATTAAAATCCAATCTGCCTTTCGCTCTCACTTGGTATTTCACTTTCTAGGGAATCTGGTTTTGTCTTTCATTCTCAAGGGAATGAATGGTATTGATATTTGAGTATGTCAAATGATATGTGTCAATGTTTCTATGACAGGCAAAAAAAGCATTGTGTGCTCTAAGAGGATTAGTGAAGTTGCAGGCACTAGTAAGGGGTCACTTGGTGAGAAAACAGGCCAAGGCAACACTGAGATGCATGCAGGCTTTGGTGACAGCACAAGCCAGAGCTCGTGCTCAGAGGATCCAAATGGGGTCAGAAGGAAAGGCCAATCAAAAGCACAGAAATGCTGCCGAAGATGATTTGCTCAGGCATATATATAATGTCAGTTTCATAACTGCTATCTTTTTTTATAGTAGCATGATTGTTGAAAATGAAATTTCCAGAATTGATGTGATATACAATATACATGATGATGTGAAATCTTTTGTTTATTTGCAGTATCTTTCAGCATGATAAAGAAATTAATAAATATCATTTTTAGTTATATTTTAAAGCACTCTAGCAAATGTTGTTATGATGTCATTGATATGGAATATGGGTTTTGTGCTTCTAGGAAATGGACAGAGGCTTGGAAGACAACATCAAGATTGTAGAGATGGATGTTTGTGAATCAAAAGTTAACTCCAGAAGCAGCAGTGTGTATCATCATGGACATCAAGAACAATATGACAATAGATTTTCCACACATTATTCAACAAATGGTTCCTACACAAAAGAAGAAAAGTACAAGGTATCACCGGCTCCATCAGCATTGACAGAGTCGAGTCCAAGAGCCTGCAGTGGTCATTTTGATGACTGTTTCAGCACAGCACAAAGCAGCCCTCACCCTCAGTTCTACTCTGCAGTGTCAAGATCAGAAGATTCAAAGCACCCTTTTGCTTTCCATAGGCCAGCTTATGCAGAATCCATGTCCTATGACTACCCTTTGTTTCCAAATTACATGGCTAACACCGAATCATCAAGGGCTAAAGTCAGGTCACACAGTGCACCAAAACAAAGACCGGATTCATTCGAGAGGCAACCAAGCCGGCGAAGAGCTTCAGTTGAGGGAAGAAATGTCCCAAGGCCAATGAGGATGCAGAGATCATCTTCACATGTGGGTGCCACTGTCCATAACTACCATTATCCTTGGTCAATAAAGCTCGATAGATCCGCAGTTTCACTCAAAGATAGTGAGTGTGGCTCTACAAGTACAGTGCTCACTAACACTAATTATTGCAGATCTCTTGTTGCATATGGCGTGAGTACTTACCATCTCTCATGCATAAATTCTTATAAAAAAAATTGAATACTAGAGATGAACAAGAACAATAATTAAGAGTAAACATGTTTATTGTTTAATAGTATATATGTGTGTATAGTCTTCATATCACTTAATTAGTAACATTATTGTTTATTGGATCTGACAATGTTTTTTCGTTGATTGCTTTGACTGCAGTCACGTGGAGATGGGTACTGACTACTGAGAGTGCACCTTGTGCTACACCAAATAGTAGCCACTTTGCAAGAACACCAAAATCTAGAGTTGAGAATTTCAGTTTGCTGAGTTTTTCTCCTTTTTAGATTTCAAAACAAAATAATAACTCTGCTTTTACAATATAGAGTTGTTGCCAGGGATTTATTAAAGTCCAATGATTGTAGAGTTTCTTCTTCTATTCGTTGTCTGCCATGTTTGTGGATTGCTTTGTAATAAAAACACTGTAACGGCTTTTGGTCTGTATAAATTTTACCAAGTGAGATATTACCAATGGGAGTAATGATGCTCGTAATAACAATTCATAAAGGCCGTCGAATGCTAATACATTGGTCTTTAAAACCCAGATAGTTATGTAGTAACTAATTTCCATGTTGATTTACCGCACTAACTTTGGCATATCAATGGCAATGAACCAGATTGTCCTCTATTTTAATTTTCACTCTGCATAGCGGTGGGAAACTCCTAATAAATACACAACAACTTCTCAGCCATTAATTGCATTGATAGTTGATACAAGTGGTACCAAGTTACCAACATGCTTGATGAAGTCATGAAAATTGCTGATTGAGAATCAGAGTCTCTAAGACCACTGATAAAAAATGGATTTATCTTACATTAGTATAGGTTGTGGCAACAAGCAGCTTTACAGTTGAATCAAATGTAAATGTCTAATTTACATGTACATCACAAGTTCATGGAATAAATTATATGAGCACGTCATCTTCAAGAAATGCATGTAAGAAACTCAGTCAAATCTATTTACACATTAGACAAACGGGAAAATGTAATCAAAATCGAAATTACGAGGCAGGTGGTGTAACAAGTGTAAAAAGACTCAATAGTCAAAACACTTGCCTAACCTTCCCTTGCTCAAGTCATGTGCTTGGATTCTCAATCTGTTCTAAAACATAAAAAAAAGTCAAAACATTTAGCCACATGTTTAACAAAAAAGCCGCTGACTCGTCTAAATTCTGCAATGTCTTTGTTGCAGATCGAAGAATATGCAGTGTAGTAAAAAATTAGTTACAACTTATATGAGGACATCCTCTGGAGTTGAGGGATTTTCATTATAAAAAAATTGCATGAATTATCAAATGGTCGTTCCCGTTAATTTCATATTTTTTAATAACATTCTAATATTAGATAATCGTTTAAGTTCCATAGACTTTAATTTTATCTTAATAATTTAAAATTCTTTTTTGATGTTTTCCTTCTATTACTCGAGACCGTATCGGTATGGATCATATTAAGATTATTATAAATAGCTATTCAGTTAAAATTTACACTCACACTGCATGAACTACACCTCAATCCAGTTTTCTAAGGTTTTAGAAAATCTGGAATCACGTATATAATGGCAGGTGGCATGAAACGCATGAATGGAAACATTACAAAATGTTATGTTTCTTGCTGATCTGAAGTGCTCTTCCTATCCCTTTCATTGTCTCGAATCAAAGAACAAGAAACTATAATCTTGTGACCATTCCAAAGCAGATCCATTCTATCGCCTAAAGCCATCCCTTGTGGCCCATCAATTATATATGTTAGATTATTCTAGGGGTAGGAGCATCTTTTCTTACTTAGTTATATAAGAAAAACGCTATGTAGTTGTTAATAGAGTGCAGTATAAGTTTATAACTTTAATCGTCAAAAAAAAAAGTGTATAACTTTATATATACTATGCTCTAAAGATTTTGATGGCAATTCTCGTGTATAAAAATAAAAGTGAGTTGAAAGATTCTTATGCTATCTACCAACTAATAATGTATAAAAATTGTCAAAAGAAAAAAAAGTTAACAATGGAAATTATCGAAGCCTTTTCATCCTACGGTATTCACTTCCCATCTTAGACTTAGTTTTCGCTTTTCCCATTCAATTTTTCACCTACTCGATTGGACAACGACTACTTTATTTATGTTTACCGAACCCATATATGATATATCAATCTGCCTCAAACTTCCATACCCGTTTATCATGATTTTATAAAATTCTTTCACTTATAAATTGTTTATTGTCATGTTTTTAATTGGAAATTTTTAATACGAAGACTTAGTGATATAGCTGACATCGTGCTGTCTGTGTTTTACTTAGTCTAAGTCGTTCTGTTATGGTACATTGACTTCGGGGAAGCAACATTCTAGAAAACCTACGGCACTATACACCATCTTTTTTATTGTGCCCTTGTAATTATCTCTTGTATTTTGCAAAAAAATACAAATACTTTATATATATAGTCTACCATGATATCTAAGTATCACTAAACAATAACATGGTTACGCTTTATACTCTGGCCTCTTTTGTTATCATACACTTAAAAAATGGGTCCTGGAGAGTGACAAAAATCACATTAAAAATACAAGAACTTAAGAAAATAATTTTTTATAGGGATTAAAAAGGTGACATTTTTAATGATAAAAATATATTTAAGAAAAATATTATTTTGAGATTATATATGGACGGCAATTTAACATATGTATATAGCATGCCCGGAGTGTCTCTTTTCCTCGGGTTGTAGTGCCTTAGCTTTGTCGTTCCGTTTCCCCTGTAGCAAAAAAACAAACAAACATACGTATATAGCAGTGCAATCTTCCTATTGTACAAATTATTATATAAATGTCAGTATGATGTACTGATGTATAGTTGGTTCATTATTAGTGTTTATCTTTTTTCTTCTGAGCCCTTGATTTTTAATAAAATAAAACGATGAGAAGTGATATGATACCTTCCTTGGCTATCTTGTGTTGTTTGACTTTGAGTGGCTCTCTATATCCTTTATGATAAGTTTCATATTACAAGTGGGATAAAATTAATTAAACGGGTTTCATATCACGAGAAAATGATTTCCTTATAGATTAGTTTTCCCCCCTTAAATTTCAAGCATGCTATAATAGACCATGTAGCTAAATTTTATTCGGATATTGTATCTTATTACATACTCTACCGTCTTAAGTCTAACTCATTATGAAGACTTGATTTCATTAGTTTCACTATGATTTTGAAATAAATTGAGCTATACAAAATTTTAGTAAACGACACCTCTATTTATGTCACTTGAATTACATGAAGTGGTCACATTGAATATAACAAGGCAACAAATGTAGCAATTAGCAAGTATATATTACTCTAACTCTAACTTGCTGAAGGAAGAAATGAAAAGACTGAAAGGTACTTGAACAATAGGGACATGGAATTGGAGAGTGCTAATTGAACGTAAAAACGATCTAATCAGTTCTAACCTATCAACCTCATAGTTTTGCTTTCAGACACAGCATAAACATTTGTTGACTTTCGGTACACATTCACTGTATCATGCGGGGTTTCTATCAGATGTTTTTCATATGCACAAAATAATGACCATTAATTAAGAATGTCATTTATAACGCAAAAAAAACCTTTTTTATTTGATTTTTCTAAAATGAATGAGATTATGTGTAACGTGAGAATGTGAGAACTTTATTTACTCAATTTTCTTCTCACCTTGAAAAAGTTAAATTCTTTTCTTTATTTAAATGGAAAAACAAAATGACATTTTTAAGATCAGTACTATATAAGAAATATTTATTAGATAGAGCGCTTCTTTAATTTTAAGTTTAGTTATCCTTTACATATATTTTCTTAGCCTCATAGGCCTATTTATTTATAATAACAGGAATATAATTAATCACTATCGATTGCTTTTGGGAAGCATGTTGTTCATTTTTTTTTTACAGCAGCAAGTTGTTGTTGTACTTATGGGCTTTGAATTTAGAATCTAAACTAAATTGTTTACACTTTAATGGATTACTCCAGATAACATAACAATAAATTGATTATATAATTATAATATAACTTAATCCGGAAATTTCTTAGCAAATAGTTTATCTCACAGCCAATGTGGAAATATGCCCGGCCCATTTGCTAGGTCAATACAATGCAAGCGGAGATTCAATTTATTAATGGCTAGTTTTATAGTCAAAGGGAATAAACATGGTAAAAACCGTGTTTTGGGTGAGATCAGCCACCAAATTCCTTCCATCCACCAGCAAACATCAGTACTTGCTATATTTTACAATGCATGCCAGTTCATTGCCAATTTGCCATGATATACTATTAAAAAAAAAGTGTATACAGAATAAGAAAGGAACAAGTAATACTTTGATTCTAGCATCTTGAACTAGGATTATAGTTTTTTGCTGAAACGAACTTGGATCATAATCATACTAATATATGTGGGTGCATTGAAAAAGTCATAATAATATTTATTTTTTATATGGGAAATAAAAAATAATATCAAAAGATTTATAATAATTTATGAATTCTGCTCATCTAATAAATTTAAAAAAAAAATGAAAAACAAGGACAAACATAAGTTACATAAAAGTAAAAATGGATCACGATAAAAAAAAAGGACAAAACTTGATATAACTAATGATTAAAATAAACTGTTTACTAATTTTTCAAGAACTAAAATTACTAATTAATATAAAAAAAACTAAAAAAATCATATAAAAAAGAGCTTAAAAAAATAAAGACACGTCCTGAAACCATTCGTATAGCTAAAATTTAAATTCAATTTGAGAACTTTCATGAAAGAGGGAGAAACTAGCACAAAAGCCTTTTGAATCTTTTTTGAAGAATTAAACTGAACAGGATTTTTGTCAATGATGAATATGCCGCCTTTTGAACCTAATTTAGGACTAACTTGATCGAGTTGAATATAAAATAAATTGTAAGCATTAGGAAACAAACTTTTTTTTAACATAAAAGTAAGAAAATAATGTACCTAGAAATAGCTAGGGGGAGATTGAATTAGAAATTAAATTATAGAAAGCAACAATGTTTATGTCTAAGTTATACTAGCCATTATCGATTTCAAAATAAAAGTCATAATTATCAAAAGCAGTTTAGAATTTAGATGTCATGTAGTAGTCCGTGTAAATGTCCAACCAAAACAATGTCCCATTATTTTATGAGAGTAACGTCAATTTGCATCTCACCAAACTTCCGAAATTTCCCTTAC